>NC_136912.1:16583813-16618815 GCF_949606895.1 Notothenia rossii | reverse complement strand
AAGCTGGTGCAGCAATTAACATTACCCATTGTGTTTAGGTTGTGTACGGCGTCGCACATCCACACATCCACACATGCACACGAGGGACAACTAGTGCTTCATTGATCGCAAGCTGTCTGCCATTGAAGGCTCCCTAATGGTCAAGCCCACACAGACACACAATTGCTATGACGGAATGGACGTTTGTATGTGTGTGTGTGTGTCAGTAATGGTTCACAAGACACACCATCAACTCTCTCTTTCAGACCAGACGGCATCCTAGAAGGCACCTATATATGTGTGTGTTTAGGAGTGTGTGTGAGCTGATACCAGTGCAGCCCAGATGGCCATCTTCAAGGGGTTTTTCTGGAACATTCAGACACTTGTTGCTTCTCATGTGTGTGTGTCTCCTCTCTCTCTCTCCCTCACACACACAGACACACACACATGCACAGTGCTTCTTTTGAAGTGTGAAACAGCTTGCGGTCAGCTCTGCTCCTCTTCCATGGTTCCATCAAATAGCAGCCTTTAGAGCCTTCAGATACATGATGAAACAAAAACAACCATGCAGTGTTAGCAGAGAAAAGCCAGGAACAGATATTCATGCTGGATGTGGCGGAGAGGTGGTGCAGATATCTGTCCTTCTCTGCTGTGATGGATTGGAAGATTGAGGAAATCAAAAAGTGGCGTTTACCCTAAAGTTTCACCAAACATGCCGTTGACCTATAGCTTTCAAAACTGTGTAACCTCCTTTTTAACTGTATATATAGATGTGGAGGTTCTTTGAGCGATTCTGAGAAAAAAGAGAGCAGTGCATAGTTCACAACGAGGTCAAACCAGCTGTCAGATCAGAGATACAGATATAGCCTGCAAAGACTTCTGCTTGAAAAGGAAAACATCATTTTTGGCTTTGTTTTGGGACTGTACGAGAGCTAATTGAGGGCGAGTGGGGGTCACAAAACATGGAGGCTTTTATAATTGTTCTTTTGGCTGAGGACTGCCTCAATTCTTTGCAGAGCAGGATAGGATGTTATTTATTTATTTGAAGCCGGTTCATTTATTTATGTCTTTGCACTATGCTCAGTTCATGTGCCAATTTCCTAATATAATGTCTTCTTTGCACAGTGTTGGCTGAATTTCGGTTCCATTAAGATATTGAGGTTTTAAGTTGAGTTTAAAAATGTAAATGATTTGCTTTTTTTAGAAAAGTAATAGTTTAAAAATACAGTAATATTATTGTTATATATTGAAGAGGACATTGTAAGGGCCTAAGAGAGACAATGTTCAGACCCCCTCCCCACCCCAATAATATTTTTCAGTCCAACATAAATCAGAAAGTTGCTTTTCATCAAGGAACAAAACGCGATTACTGTTTCTGCCAAAGGCCTTGAAAAATGGTTTCTGATTCTGGTTAAATGTGTTATTTTCATATGTAATTTGTAATATATGTAATTTGTTAAACACATTTTTGAATGAGAGGATTTCGCAAATGTTTAAGTGAGTCAGACTCATGACTGTTGCCATTGTGAATCTTCAAAATAAAATGCAACATATTTTGCAGGAATTCTGTGAGTTTGGATGTGCATGCATTGTATACATTTAGAAATTTGGACTGCCTTATTAACACAGTGAAAACTGCATTGGGTTATCAAAAAAATGTTTTATATATTGACATAACAATCCTGTTCCAAATCTGGTAAACTATTAAATAAAATGTGTATTAGTGCTGTAAAAAAAACAGTGTGATACGATCTGTGTAGGTGGAAACTGCCTATTTGGACAGATAGGTGAAAAAGTAATTGCTTAAGCCTGGTGAAAAGAATGGTGGTGCTAACCCATGCACAATAGAATGTCCCTCCTGGGCTCTGTTGTGTACTTTCTGACATGCTACTCACTAAACAGGAGTGAAAGCATGGGGTCATATGCTGATATCCATGTCCCTCAAGGTCTGTTATAATCATATTCAATCTTCGGG
Source organism: Notothenia rossii (assembly GCF_949606895.1). Classification (NCBI taxonomy): domain Eukaryota; kingdom Metazoa; phylum Chordata; class Actinopteri; order Perciformes; family Nototheniidae; genus Notothenia; species Notothenia rossii. Next base: position 16,616,861 of record NC_136912.1, on the reverse strand, counting down.
AAAGAGGTCTCTAATTAGTCAACAGTGTGACAACAAAAGCACACTAATGCATTGAGACACCTCAAATGACAACTTACTCTTTTCTAATTGTCTATGTGTCTTAGCCTCCTTTATCTGTTGCAACAGTTTCTATTTAACTCTGATATTTGTATTGCCTCCTAATTTGCTATAAAACGTTTTTTGAGCAAAGTGTTCTAATGGAATAGAAATCATTAACATCTTGTTTGCATGTTCAATATTGTATTGTCTATTAATGTGGCTAGTCAGGTTCCAGTTAATGTATCTAACAGCACAAGCTTCTTTTCAAAAGGAAAAGAGAAGCAGAACAAAGCAGTCTGTGTCGCCCCCATGTGTTGGCAAAGCTGAACTGCACAATGATCTCAAAATGTTTTTGAAGATGTTGACAGCCTGCTTCACAGAACTCTGCCATACAGCAGTTACAATAACAAACTGATATACAGCCACTGTGCTCTCCTCCAGCAGATCCTTTATTCTGCTGCCTTTGGCAATTATAACGGAATAACTGAATATGAAGTGCTTTCAAGGGAAGAAATAAATGATTAAGGAACAGAGAATAAACCAGGCAAGGCAATAGATAATAGATGAACTGATGTCAGGTTATTCCATTTCATTGCACCTTTTTATCCTTTTCTTTAACTGATTAAAAATTATAGCGCACTGAAAGAACCTTATCTAGCAGATGGTGCTTAGAGTCAGAAAAACACTATTTAACAGTAAGACTCAGTATTAAACTCAGACAACATAGACAAATGCTTGTATTTTCTTTAATGTCAGAATTGTTATTGTACATGGACAACCCAATGGATTTGCACTTCTTTTTACAATATGTACCACATATAACAGCACCTACATGTTATTTACACACAGTACACAAGATTGTATCACAAAGCAGTTTGTGGAGTAAGCTAACCAAGTATCCCAAGCCTTTACTGAACCATCACACCCAATAGCCCATGAATAAGCTAAATTAAAATATCACAGCCATCGTCCCAAACTAGTTCACAGGTCTCTGGCCCCTGTCGATGTATACGTTTAAAGCTGAAATCACGAGTGTGGGCTCTCTTGAATACAAGAGACAAAATGACAAATCATAAGTTTATGTTCCTATCGAAGTGCCAAATGTTAACATAAAAAAGGTAAACTACAAGCTTTGAATCACTCTAAAGGCTCTTAATTTAAAATGCTTGAAGGGATTTGTATGTTGATGCTAAAATGGAAACGGCATATATTTGTATTATTTGTAAACATGACAATACCTTTTAGCAACAGTGTGATTGAAAACTTGAAAATAAGAACTCAGGACATGGGTACTTAAAACTTAAAAATACACACTCCAAATGTGGGCTAACTTGACAGTAAGGAGTCACAATCATCTGTGTAAATAGGACTAACCTGCTTTGTGATAAAACCCTGGTAAGGGCTGCAAAGAGCAACTAAAAAGAGAAAAGGGGTGAATTTACGCAAAACAGGATATTTCGGTCGACTGGGTGCTGGATTTGCCCGAGCCCTGCATCCACAAGCACACATACAAACAGTCTCTCACTCTCTCTCACACACACACACACTGTTGCACAACAACCAGAGATACTGTAGCAGCTTTCTCAAAGGCAAAGACAAGTACAACACAGTAAGTGGCAGTTCGGCTGTCAGATACACAAACACACAAAGCAGCAGCAGAATGAGATACACACGCTGACAAGCATTTTGAAACCCCACAGCAAGGAGGTGGTTCAGCCCCCCGAGGAGCCCGGGATTCAGTCCAGTCAAGTTTGGCCAGCACTCCACAGAGGAGGAAGTATGCTTGAAGAACGAGGGGAATAGAACTGCAAACAGCAGGCAATAGCCCGGTCCATCTGATTATAGGATACGAAGAACAAAGGAGCCCGGCCAAATAAACCATTTCTAAACGCAACATTCTGCAATTTAAGGATTTCAAGTGAGATGTGTGCTCACTTCTCTGTCAGATCTACTGTGGGCAACCAATCAAACAGTAAAGAAAACAGAAAACTTCTATGGAGAGGATGTGACACGAGGGGTGAAAGAAAAGGGAAAAAATGTGAGGATTGGTAATAGGTAAGGTTCTTTATTTGTAGCATTGCAACTTAGATGAAAAGGAGGAAGATTTCAAAGGTTGGCCAAGGCATCAGTCCTCATCAGCTGTCCAATCGGCCACCAAGGAGAGGACAGAGGAGGGATTAGTGGTGTAGGAAAAGTTCAGAGCATCCTGTTACGTTTATGAGTAGGTGAGTCTGTGATGACATCACTACAGGGGGCAGGGCCTCGTTTGCGATTGGCTGTGGAATCCAAATGGAGCGCCATCTCCTCAGCGATGAAGGTGTTAAGGTCCACGTCGTGAAGACCATTCCTACGACGACTGAGTGACTGGGCAGGGTGAGTTGGAGATCCAGGAGGACCGGAACGCACAGAAATGCTTGCCATGGCACCACTAAGGCCTAGAATGAAAGGGAAAAAAAGGGAAGAAAATATTAATATCAACGAATTGCATGAACTTGAGTCTCATTCTTGTAACTTAAAAGTTTCTGATGAACTTGTTGACCTACCATGCAATGCTATGGCCTCTCTGAAAGGCTGCAGGTCTGTCTCCACAGAACTGCCTGTCTCTGGGGGCGACGGTCTGCTTGAAGACACCATCGCAACTCTCGGCGGGGCGCGAGCTGTCCGTGGAGGTGGAACTTTGCCACATAGGAAGCTTATGAGGTCTTCACGTCTGATAGTTCTTCTGCGTTTCTTAACCCATGCAATCACATCCTTATTCCTGCGCTGGTGGCCCAAGTGGATGCCCAGGTCATAGCTCCGTTGGCGGGCCTCCATACTCTCTGATGACACAAAAGCACACATTTCTTTAGTAAATATGGAAATCACAAACAAAGTTCATCTGGATGCCATCCAAAGTGCAATAAATCAGAAAGAGAACCAGAAGTTGAGTAATAGTCAGAGATACTTGCCTTTATACAGGTTAGTGACAGCTGTGGCTGCATTCTGGAAGGGCACCCAGAGGGAGAGGCCTTGCTGCTGGCATACTCTATCTGTAAATTAAATTTAAAAAGTTAGTCAGATTGTCATAACTTTCCAGTGACATTTATATTGTCATTCTTGCTTCATTAGCCTGAACTCCCTTCTCAAGCTCAAATGTCTTCTTTAGAAACAGTCTATAGTGGGGTTTAATAATACAACTGTGCTGTGCATACTAAAAGAGGAAACCAACCAGACATATTTGAAACTAAAAGTCTATCTAAAGGCTGCAAAACACCGCCAACTTCGTGTTATACATAGATTATTATTAAGAGGAGTATTGATACAGAAATAGGGTCGTTAAGAAAAGCTAGTCAAAATAACTGGTAAGTAAAAAAACTAAAACAAGAGTTTAGGTCTGGGCAGTTCTCCACCACCATTGATACATGCATTATCTATGTCTATTGGGTTTACTCTACAAATGACTCACTGGTAATACTTTTGAAGAAAATAGAGCTCTGTTGCAGTTTGAACATGCAGGGGTAATATAACTTGTAACCTGGGTGGGGGAACATTGGACAGACTTGACAAGCAAGCTGTCAAAAGCCTTGTCTGGAAACTGGACAACCAGGTAATCTTGATTATGTTCATACTAACAACTTACAGATCAAATATAATTAACCATGATGTAACCATTTTATATATAGACGTTTATTTCCCATTTCTTTTTGAGCATATAGCAGAAGCTGATAGAAGCCGTAGTTCATTTACAAGGGTGTTTTGTTTATTAAACTCATCAGCAGGCCAAAACGAGACGTAAAAAGAAAGTGTTTGCATAAATAATATCGCCATTTTGTTCTGGATATTTACAACAATGCACTCATCAGCAAAAGTCCATGGGAATGCGTGTTAGAGTAAAATGTCTTTGTGCCTTCCCTTATCAAATCACACACCAACATTGCAACAATTAACCACCACTGCGTTTTTATATCAACAAACGAATTGTTTTCACTCTGCAAACTCCTCCCTGGATATCGCCATTTTGACGAGCTAGGTAACTGTAAACGGGTGGACAAAAACATTTTAGTATGACTGAGCCATGTTTTTTCCAAACCGGACGAATAAGTGTGCATAAAGACATTAAAAACACACTGCTGAGTCAGCAGGAGAGCCACTTAGCCCGAGTACTTATAAATGCGTTTATCCCCGGAGGACCTCTGACAGCTCGGGCCACAGAGCAGATGCAGCCCGTTGTCCCGCACTCTGACCGGCTGTTAGCAGCTGTTAGCGTTAGCAGCGGGCTAGCTCCATCGACAGGCAACGTAGCCGGGTCAACATATCGGAAAGTGAATCGCCCAACCGTCGAGATTTAAATACATTTGAAAGAACACACATTCTAGTTTCAACCCACACACCCATGGAAACTCATTTTGTCGATAAACAACTAGTAACAGCTAACACTGTTAGCCTCGCTAGTGCCCTTTGTGTCTCTCACTGGTAGCAGGATTAGCTTTCATTAGCTCTGACAGTTAGCTTAACTGGAACTTCGGTACAGACCTTTGTAGAGCTGTGCTACCGCGGTAGCCGAGTTCTGGAAGAGGTGCCACAGTTTCTGTTGGCCTTGTTCCGTCTCCTCCTCGTTTGGATCATCCCTCCGCTCGGCCTCCGCTAGACACTGTCGTTCCCATTTGGAGAACCAGTGCTCCGGGCCGTGTTCTTGGATCTCCGCTTCTCCCTCCTCCTTCTTCTCCTCCATAGCTAGCTAGCGTCAGGCGTTAGCTAGTAGCTTATAAGCTAGCCTTCGTGTGAAGTATACGATTGTTGGTTTCCGTAGATAATTAAATGTCTTTTTTTCCTGTGTACTATAAGAGAAAAACGTGAACCGACCCTAACCATCTATAGAAAAAGAAAAAAATCTGCCGTTAAAGTCGCATTGTGAACGTCTTAAATTCTGCCCGTACGCCCAGTGTAAAACACACCAAACTAAGGAACACGATGACAACACCTAAGAATTTCTGGGGCAAACCACGCCCATTTTCAAACTGGGCTTAAAAACTATTGGTCCTAGAGATTTTTGTGGCCGGGTCTCTGTGCTGAACACGAAGCCTGATTGGACAACGGCAAAAAAAGAGAAAAGGTCAGAGAAAAACAAAGTTGATCCCACCCAGTAGCCTGCCGTACGGCATTCATTACAGAAGGGGGCAGCCTGGCCCTGGAAAAGTGGGCCATGACTAATGTGCTCAAAAGCATTTGGACACCCTGTCCACACTATTGGCCAATGCTGAATAATTGTAATCTTTTTATCTAGCGTGTGTGCTTTTAGTATTGATAAAAAACGTATGTTTTCATGATTAATCAAATGATTGCACATGATTATTGTATAATTATACAAATTCCATACCCATTCATTTAAATCCAAAGGTAAGAAACCATGCTTTATTGCATTTAGCAATGAGTTTAAATTTTACATTCATTTAATTCAATACTCTAAAACAAAAAAGAGACATACAGGGATCCCTCCTCTGTTGCTCTCCCTTAGGTTTCTCCCATTTTCCCCTTTACACTGTGGGGTTTTTCCTTTTTTGGAAGTTTTTCCTTGTACGATGTGAGGGTCTAAGGACAGAGGGTGTCGTATTGTCATACTGATATTCTGTCCACTGAGACAAATGTAACATTTGTGATATTGGGCTATATAAATAAATATTGATTGGTTGATTGATTGATTGGTTGGTTGATTGATTGATTGATTGATTTATTGATTGATTGATTGATTGATTGATAACATATGTTGCCCCTCACCCCTTTACAATAGCAAATATTAAAAAATATAAGAAATGTAAAAAATGTATCTATTTTTAAAGTGGAAGAGCCATTCAATACAGAGATAAGTATCTCGTGTGGCGAAAAACATAATTAATTTAGTAAAGTCTACAATGAGCTACTGGTCATATAATATTATAACTTTTCAATTACATGCAGATACGGCTAAGTCTTGCAGGGGGAAGTTCAATGTCACGCTATGTCCATGGGTTTGGGTCCAAAGATCAGATGAGGGTATAACAGAAACGCACTGATAGCATACTCTCACACCTGTCCCTCGATCCCACTGCACAGGTCTCTCTGTCAGACTGTGCCGATTTGTCTTTCTCCATCTTCAAACCTCTTTTCTGGAAGCACTGCTGTTTTTGAAGATGTCTATGGAGGAGCAGGCTGTTGGGGATGTTGAGGAGCATTTTCAGGAACCAGGTCCAACTGTCACATTCAGCAACTTGCTCTACTGTGTTCAGGACAAGAGGTTGTGTTTTAAGAGCGGTCCTGAAAAATACATCCTCAACGATGTAAGGTAGGACATGATACTCCACTGTACATGTGTACATATTCACACACAGAATATGTAACTGACTGCATTTAACTTCTGATCTCTTCATACCAGGGTCAACTTTTTGCTAATCTACATGCTTCCTATTCACTTTTTTTAAAAACTGTTTTTATACTAATACCATATGCTGTCATTCTGAGTAAGTTATGACATCAAGCTTTGTTTAGTTTGTAGATCATTTCATCTAACCTGTATATTTATTATTTTATAGGAACTTATCCCATCTGTATATGTTTTATTATAGAAAGCTGAGACAATAAAACATTTGGAAGTCAAACATGTCCCGATATCAAATCCATAACCAGGGGGAGAAGCATTTATTTTAATCAATGAGTTTAATAAATGAGTGGTGAAAGATAATCTGTTTCTTGATAATGATATGCTAATACTAAAGCTGAGAGGCACGTTTTATGTTACCTCTGATTTTGTGTGAGTACAAAACTTTAGAGCTTAAATATGACAATGTTGCAGTTTAAAGTTTGATATTTTGCTTGTAACTCTTCAATATATCATGGTATTTTGTTTTATTGTTTTAAATTGTGCTCTATAAACAAAATAACTTGACTTGATTTTCTGATTGGTTCCTGTAGTGGCATCCTGAGACCTGGGATGAATGCCATTATGGGTGCCACCGGAAGTGGTAAAACATCGTAAGAAACATGTTTATGTATGTGCAAACACACAGGCACTTTCTCACAGAGATCTAAAACCCCAACAAATGAATAAATTTGTATTTTTTCTTCAGACTTCTGGATGTAATCGCAGGAAGGAAGGACCCAGCTGGACTGAGGCAAGGACAAGTGTTGGTGGCTGGAAAAGCCGTCACATCCGACCTCAGGCTCAGCTCTGCCTATGTGGTCCAGGTATACAAATACACATACATACATCGCCACAAATGTTTTAACATTATTGTACTTCGGATTCCACAAAGTAATTTTTTTCCTAAATCCTCCATGTGCTTCCAGGATGATATCCTGATGGGCACTTTGTCTGTGAGGGAGAACCTTCTGTTCAGTGCCAACCTGCGCCTCAACCGTCGGCATCACACCAGCGCTGATAAAAACAGCAGAGTAGATGCCATCATTCAAGACCTGGGCCTGACAGACTGTGCAGGTACAAAGGTACAGTGACACGCTATTAGCTTCACATCCCTCACTAAACAAAAGTGTTTGATAAAGTCTTATTCAACCTTAAAAACTGTTATTTTACTAACCTCTTACTCAGCAGCACTTATTTAAAATGCTGCAGTACCTGCGCAAATATAGAAAGTATATCTGAGAGAATAGTGTTCAAATGATATATAAAGAGCACAAAATGTATCTAATTCCTATAAATTCTTTAAATCTGTAAAAATGTACCGACTTTTAAACGTAGCAAAGGCTTATGCACTGACATTCAAATGTTCAAAACAACTTCCTCAGTTACATTAACAGGAGTATTTAGTATGTTTCCCCTTTGCTGGTCAGCTTTGCAGTTCAGTGTTTTCTGTGTGCAGATAGGAACAGAGTTTCTGCGTGGGGTATCTGGAGGTGAGAGGAAGAGGTGCAGCATTGGGATGGAGCTCATCACCTCGCCCTCTCTGCTATTCCTGGATGAACCGACCACTGGACTGGATTCTAACACTGCAAACCATATCATTAATCTACTGTACAGGTACAATTACTAATCAAGGCGAGACACTACAGACGAAAATATTATTTATAATTTTTCCTTTTAAATTTTACTTCCTTAACATTTCATCTTTTACACTAGTGGAAAGAAAAAATATATACCATTTATTTTACTGCACTTTGTCTTTTTGTATTGCTCGAGTGTCCTCTTGTGAGAATTGCTTTTTTCATTTGCACATTAAATGTGTAAAACGTAGTAAATATTTAATGAGATCATGCCACATTTTCATAATTAAACATAACAGAAAATGTGTTATATAAAAAACAGTTGTCCTGATACTTTGACGTTTATTGGCAATAACTATTAGTAAAAACATTGTACCTTCTTCACCTTCCTTAATTCCTCTTTGTGCATTAAAATGGCCTACTACACAGTAAGAAATGAAAACTAACACATACAATGCTGCTATTTATGGCAATATCAGTGAGCAATATACTATTAGCTGTTGGTTTTATTACTGCTTTGTCTGCCCATCCACTGCTTTCTTTGTGTTTTCTGTAACAATATGGACGTAAACACATTTCTCTTATGCATATACAGATTGTCAAGAAGAGGTAAGACTGTGATCTTCTCCATCCACCAGCCACGCTACTCCATCTTCAGAAAGTTTGACCATCTGACTCTGATGCATAAAGGCGAAGTGGTGTACGCAGGAGCATCAGACCAAGCACTGGATTACTTCACAAACCTTGGTATGTTTGTGTTTGTGTATGAAAGGTGGAGGACCTTGACAAGAAGTGTGTTTGAATGTAATTTAATAAATCCCTGTAAATAGAAGGAGAATATATTGCATTGCCATATGAAATCCTTTGCTTGACAGTGAGCTACCTCAATGCTTTTTTATTTAAATTGCTTCATACTCTATCAGGATATTGTTTGCTATTATAGAGGCCATTGTTAAAGTGTTGCACATGTTTTGAATATGATATATTTACATGCGTTTTTTGCTTTTTGTTTTTTCACAGGCTTCCAAATTGAGTCCTTCGACAACCCTGCGGATTTCTTCATGGATATCACAAACGGAGAGGCAAAATCAACACGAGGAACCCTTACTACAGGTATAACTTCAAACACACTGCTTAGGTACTGTATGGTATACACCAACAGAGGCTAACTAAGACGCTCTCTAGACATTTTCTATGGCTTCAAGTCAAATTGGTCTGTAGGTTGTAATGCCAAAGTTTGAAATTACATTTAAATACTAGTTTACTCAACAAAAATCCATCTAGGGTCAGGGTTAGGAGGCGATTAGCTTAGCTTATCAATATACCTGGAAAGAGTAGCTGCTTTTATTTTTATCCTGATTGTCTAACAATTACGCAAAAATTATAATACTGACAGAAACTCACTGTGGCGATTACCTTTAGTTACAGCCGTAGAAATAAAACGGACTTGTGAAATCATTACTGTGCACTGACCATACAAATAGAATGACTTAGTTAAATAGTAGCCACTCTGACCTTTCTGCTGTATTGATTTGAATGGGAATTCCCATCCTCATCTTATTCTATTTACATGGCCTCAGCACTTTATATTTAAAGCAAAAAAAAGGTGAACCAGGCCCTCCAAAACAAAAGAGCTAAAAACAAGAATTTACATATTAAAATAACTTTATTGGAGTGGCTGAATCATTGAAAAGCCAATGTGTTTTGACCGCTGTAGGTCTTTGTCATGGCTCTAAACACTAACTCACTCACACCCACCTATATAGTAGCAATAACCAATGGGAGTGAATCACATGATGCATATAATCTCATAACAGGGGGAAAAATACATAAATAATGAGAAGAGGACCTTTAATGATAGGAGATTTTAAAGAGAATATATTTTCTTGTACATCATAAATGGATGATAGGTGTCCATAGGTTTAAACATAGAGTGTGAGAAAAACAGAAAGCCAATAACAACAATTATTTACAGAAAACATATAAAGTCTTTATCCTTTTGAGACCAGGATGACACTCCTTTACCCAGATTTTATCCAAGATACCAAAGTAATGACTGGAGATCACCAAACCCTGGGAGCAGTATATGACTGATATAAAAAAGAAGGTTGTAATGCTGCTATCCTTACCTATGGTGATTTATAATGATCACTATCTTTCTTTACAGCAGAGTGTAAAAACCCATTGGCAACCAAGTACCGCCAGTCCGAACTGTGCCAGAAAGTAGCTGAGGAGTTGAACCATGTGAACAAGAGCATTGCTGAAGGGGTCAAAGGTCACGACAAGCCCGCAGACTACGTTACGTCTTTCTGCTATCAGGTCAGCCAACTCTGCAAGTCAGAAACATATTAAAACGATGGACAAAACTTGTTTATTACATTAAAAAGGACATACAACTATTATAAGAGGAAATTAAGATCACAGTTGTTATTTATTTTATAATAAACTGAAATTGAATTGAGCTTATGATGTATCGCCACAGTTTAATGACTGTGCCAGCCAGCTGTGTGCTTGTTTGCCCGGTGACTGAACCCTGTTTATAACTGTCATTATGCCCATAAAAAATGTACCGTGTGTGTGTGTGTGTGTGTGTGTGTGTGTGTGTGTGTGTGTGTGTGTGTGTGTGCGTGTGTGTGTGTGTGTGTGTGTGTGTGTGTGTGTGTGTGTGTGTGTGTGTGTGTGTGTGTGTGTGTGTGTGTGTGTGTGTGTGTGTGTGTGTGTGTGTGTGTGTGTGTGTGTGTGTGTGTGTGTGTGTGTGATACAGATGCGTGTGGTGTGTGGCAGGACAGTGCTGAACAGTCTGAGGAACCCCCAGACGTCTTACGCTCAGTTGGCTCTCAACATCTTCTTTGCGATTCTGGTGGGACTAATTTATTACCAAATGCCCTTAACACTGCCCGAGGCCATACAGAACAGGTACAGCACACGCAACCTGCATTGTGTATCTGCTCTAAATGCACTTTTGCACACTTAAAAGGTGTCACCTTTCCTCAGCCCCCCTCAAGGCCAAACTACAACAGTACTACATAATGAAAATAGAAGATCACATACAAAGATTTTTCTCAATAATGTCGATGGTTTTCATTTTTATATTATTGCATGTAGACAGGAATATATGATAACATATGGTGTGTCCATATCAGAAATAAAACCATTACTGGCATTAAAACTGAAAATATGTTCAAAAAAGAATAAGTAAGTGCTCTGGTATGATAGATGAATTTAAGATATAGTAAATTGGTCTTATTGATAAACCCAAGGTCAGGCTGATGTAGCTTAACCATCCATCAGATGAAATGATAAGCAGATCTCTTTCTCTGTGTGTGACAGGGGTGGAGCGTTCTTCTTCCTTATCATCAACATGGTGTTTGGGAATCTCTCTGCTGTTGAACTCTTTATCAATGAAAGGGCAATCTTCATGTGAGTGAAAGATAAGAGTTGTATGTGCGTGTTGAAGTGCACATATGCCGAAGGTTCATAATCAATGATTGGATATATCCATGACATAACATTTATCTTTTTAATACTATTTAAAGGATTAGACTGGTGTAATTCTATATTTTTCTTATTGTTAATAAATCCTCTGAAAAAAACTAAACCAACTATACGTTAGTATGTCTAAAAATGAATCGGCTAGCCTTTTCTGTCTGTGGCACTGAGCCCTCGGTCTTTAGAATCATTCTTTTACAGGCTATATCGTTTTGTTTGAAGTAAAGGGGACTCATTCAGCTATGGATTAATAAACCTTTGATAACCCAGAAAGAAATTACTGCAGCAGGAAGGTGTATGTGAGATTGAATTCAAATTAAACTACAGTGTGTATATTTGAGAAAATGATAGAATACAGTAACAAAAGTGTGCCTAATTTATATGTTTTAAGTGTTATACTTTAATATAAAGTGTAGACATTACTTGTTTCTGTTAAGTCATAACAATCCCATGTTTCTAAATGTGATACAAAGTGTGTATTTATGTGTTGATGTGTTTCTTGGGGGTCTTTTCTTGTCATTGTTTCAGTCACGAGAACTCCAGTGGCTATTACCGTACTTCTGTCTACTTCCTGTCCAAGATCTTCGCTGATCTCATCCCCAACCGCATCATCCCCATCTTAGTTTTTTCAGCCATCGCCTACTATATGATGGGTAATTCTCACACATACAAGCACATACACACCATGAATACACACACTGGCGGAGACTTTCCTAAAGCAGAGAAAAACCGGTGCTGTTTTATGTAGGTCTTTGAGATTACTTTGTAACGTACGCGATCTGCCGTCTTCAGGACTGCAGGGATCTAAAAAACTGTATACATAGCAAGTGAAAGCAGAAATATGTGTTTAAGGGAACAGTCTATATTTCTCTCTGCACAGACTTGGTTTATCCCCAAGGTGGTTCAAGTTTTAGAAATGAAATGAGGATGACAGGGAGTCGCCTGGTTCCAGTTTTATTCGTCATACTAGTTTATGCTCCAGATGTTGATATGTTTTTGTCTGAAACCTTTCATTTAACCCTTCTGCCATGTCGGGACCCACCGGGGGAAATCTGCTAAAAGCAATACTCAGGATTTTATTAAAATGTCTCCTGTCATACTATTTTCTGTCTTCTTCGGATCTCAGGTAATCATCACAACGTAATGAAATGTGAAAAGTGCTCCTCTTGTGTTACAAGAGCAAATCAGAAACAGCAGCTACAAAAAACATAAATGAATCAGCATGCCATATATTGTTGAGTACTCACAGTACATTTGTAATTTGTGCCAACAGGGTTTAAATTCAAATTTTATTTGACCAACAGTAGGTGCCGAATATACAAAATAATTTAGTTTGCATTGAAAATATTCTCCGTCAAATTCCAGCAGCTTTTTAGGATAACGTTGAATATTCCCAATGTTTGATTTTAAAGTAATCCAAACGTATTCAGATTAGATTGCATTTTATAATCCAATGTATTACGTTAAAAATGCTTAATTTATATTCAGTAACTGACTAAATTTAAAATGAATATGAACTGCATTGTCTGCCCCAGGATTGAAGCCTTCCTTTGTGGCCTTCCTGTGTTTCGCGCTGACCATGTCTCTGGTCAGTCTGGCGGGAGTTGGCCTGGCTTTCCTCGTCTCAGCGAGCGTATCTTCCTTTGCCATGGCTAACATCCTCATTGCTCTACCCTTTGTCTTCATGATGGTGAGAAACACACAAAATGAGGTCATAATGTGTATTGCTGCATATATAAAGCAGAATTATGTTTTTAAGTGTACTTTTCCCTCTTTTCCTTCTTCATCCACACATTTTAGGTCTTTGGTGGCTATCTTGTCAATCTCAACGGCATGCTGATCTGGCTCTCCTGGCTGAAATGGATCAGTATTTTCAGATATGGACTGAATGTAAGACAAGAAAAATAGGCAGAGCAAGAGCAGAAGGGTGTGGTTGTGAGAGCAAGATCAGTGGGTTCAAATGTAATCTTGTCTTTTATCTGTTGAGAGAAAAGCTGTTCAGCCCAACCTCTTTGTCTCTCTCAGGCTGCATTCATTAACGAGATGTCAGGACAGTTTTTCTACAGCAACACCACCAAGTGAGTGCTGAGCAATGATGAACACTCCTTAAAACACAATAACCCTCACACACGTGCCAACACACACATAAACCCACACTAAGCCTGTCTTGTCTGTTCTGCAGGATCCCAGGGGAGTTCTTCCTGGAAAGCCAGGGCCTTGACTATTCCGCGTGGGGCTTCTGGCAGAACCAGGTGGCTCTGCTGGGAATCATCCTGGTCTGCATGGTCCTGGCCTACGTACAGCTGCGACGAATCAACCGCTGGAAATAATAATCGTCTGTTTATGTATCCCTCAAACACACACTTTCTCTTATTTATTTAACAAGTCTCAAATGAAATGCATAGGGGAAATTCATTTGGAGGAAAAAAAACATACTCGAATATTTAATATGAAATAACCTTTTTGATTGTATTATTTAAATTAGTATTTAAAATATTTGTTGAAGATCATACCTGGAATCTGTGTCTCTCACTCGTGCTCGATTAGACAACAAACTCACGTGTTGTAACATTTGTCACAGAGGAAGATAAGCTGCCACTAAGCACACTCTAATTCCCTACAAAGCTACTTACAGTGAGTGAGACAACTTTGGGCACAGTGAAGGGATGTACATGCATTTATTTTAATAGTTATTTTTTAAAGTTCTACAGTAAAAAATGATAAGTCAAAAAACGATTTTCTTTTATGTATGTCTTGCAGAGACAGTGAAAGAACTATGTTTTGTCTAATACACCACATTTGTTACATTTTTCCAGTTTGAAAAATAAATATTGATATCTTATCAACATTAAATATGGACAAAAACATGGGATCCTTGCTGTAATTCTTGATCACAGTGCATGAAAAAATAGTTGCATTACAGAAGAGCATTCAAAAACCACATTTCCGTGGCATTAAGTTATATTACCACTCTTTCCACACTATGTAGTAGCTCTTCATTAAAGCTACTATATATGTACATTAAGTGAAATATTCAAACCCAAGACTCCATGATTGTTCATGGCTGCATGATTGCATTTAAGGGGAAATATTTGTAGATAGTCTGTGCATCATCGTCCTGTTTTTTCCATTAATTATTAGATCATATATTGGCATTTTTTAAACGTGCAGATCTCCACTAGATTTTAAAAAGCTCAGTTTCAGGTATTGATAATGTTGGCTGTACAACATGAGTTTGAACTCAACTACCCATCTTTAAAACAGTCAGTGTAGTTTTGTCTTCCCCAGTGTATTACATGTTGTCCTTTTAAAATAGAACCACATTTAACACTCATTGTAAACTCACAGGAAGCCAAATATGAATCAAGAATGATTTTGTATCTTACAAAATCACTTGTGAGACATTTCAGTGCAGTGCATTGTGTACCTTATGACAATGAGTAAAACAAGCTAAAATGTTCTTTGTCTTTATCAGGTTTTCAAAAATGTAGACCTAATTTTAATTCTTCAAGTTTTACTTCCAGGAAAAGAAAATGTTAAGAAAATGTCAATTGTCTCTACATTTCATATAAAACGTTAACACTGTCACAATGGTTGAATTTCTTTGCAGGGCTAGGCCCATTATAATACATAAAAAGAGCACCACGGGATACAGAACACAAGCTGTACACAACAACGACAGAAACTGCAGTTCATTCTCATGTTGTAAGATGACACCCTAATTAAGCAGCAGTTCTCATTCCACCTTTAAAAACTGTTCACCTTGCTTTTACTCTTATCCGATCTGTTTCCCACTGTCACTGGTGTGTTTTCCAACCCTTGCAGCCACTCTGTACATTTAAGCACCACACGCTCATCCACACAATGGTCCTCCTCTTCATACTCCACATCATCATACTTATGTTGCTCGTTTAGAAGAGAGATCTTCACAACTGAGCTTAAGTCTACCAGATGAGCGTCATTATGGTTCTTAGCACCGACTCTGCTATTCGAAGTGCTGTGTTTCTCTGATGCTGCTTGGTGCCTTTTAGTGATGTTTTCCCTCCTGCACCTGGTATCAAATACGCTTCCATAAACACCTCCTCCACTTCCGGCATTTCTGCACGCTGATTGTTGACGTCTCTCACTGTTCCTCCTCTGCAGCAGCAGGACAGCGTCAGGTGTGAGAGTCAGTGTGAGGCCAACCTTCTCCTTCTGCCTGGGCCTCGTCTTCACCTCTGGTTCACTCTTCATAGAACTCTGGCTCACATGTTTGTGCTGCTGTTTCTTAAACAGGGACTCACCCGAGCTGGAGGCTGGGAAGCTGTCGGTTTGTGATGAAGGCAGCATTCTCTCCTTCCTCTTTGCATGCAGCTCGGCCACCGACACTGCTTTAGCAATTGGCAGGTGACTCCTGGGTTGACTCTTCTTCCCCAGCTGCATGAGGTTCAAAGCCATTCGCTCCTTTACTGAGCCGTCTTTGTCTTCTCTTGCAACTTTGGTCAAAGTAGTTCCTTTTTGGATCTTTGTGAAAGTAGTTGTTGAAGTGTTGCTGATAAGTCTCTCCTTCAGAGACAGCCCTGACACAGAGCGGGAAATCGACACAGGTGGTATGAAGGGCATTTTGGCTACACACAGGACCAAATAGGAGAGTAGTTCAGTTTTACGGTTGAAGTGCTGAAACAAACAAAGGGAGGACACTAAGGAGGGAACTAATTGACTGAAGGAGGGGAGAAACTGATGCATCCTCTGCCATGCAGGGGTCAGCTTTGAGGGTGTTACTGCTGGGCAGGAGACATCCTGACAGCGTCTTATACCCAAGCAGCAGGAGGGCGTGGCAAAAGGCATGTTTGACCTCAGAAGAGTGGTGTTGTTGCTTCTCTCATAATCATTAACCTGAGGCTCAAAGATCTAAAAATAAACCCACACTTCTAATCCTCTGGTGTCATGTCAATGAGGGCACGTTCACTACTCACAGTGCAAGTACACAAGCAGGTTTAATCCAATCAATGTGGATATATTGATGACAAGAGTGAAAGTTAGGTGAACATCTATGCCAGCGTTTCTCAAAGTGCGGGGCGCGCCCCACTGGTGGGGCGCAGAGATGTGATAAGTGGGTCGCGAATGGACGCGATGAACGGGTTTTTTTATTTATTATTTTTATAAATGTTTTGGACCTCAGGCCGGAATCGAACCTGTGTCCCCGCGGGCGTTAGTGGACTGTTACAGCCGGAGACTCGCAACGGCGGTGGACTTTCACAGCGCCGGATCCGCCGGAGCCTCGCAACGGCGGGTGTTTGCGGTGGCGGGTGTGGTACCGGCGCAGCGGCGCTGTGAAAGTCCACGGCCCACCTATGTCAGAGCCAGCGGCCCACCAAAGGCAGCGGCCCACCGGGAAAAGTCCCGAATCTCCCGATGGCCAATCCGAGCCTGCTCACACACAAACACAACTGACACCAAAATCCTTTACAGACAGGCTATGTAGACAGCGTTGCAGTGGGGAAGAAAACCAATGTGGAGCGGCACCTCACCACTTCATAAGGAGTTTAAAACCTGTTAAGCCAAAGCCCCCAGGAAGTGCGCCGGACTCTGAGTAGAATATTCGTTGTGGCCAAACGGCGGTACTACACTTCCTTTAGGTTGCTGGGCCCGGAAACACTTTTTCCCATTGACTTACATGGGGAAAGAATGGTCTGTAAATCGTTGGATAATCTTTTTTTAACTAAATAAACCACCCAGTATGAACACTTGTATAGCCCTTATTAAAAACATTCGTTCCTCAAGTTGTAAAAATGTGCTAATAACGTTATTCTGATAGTTATATCCCTCTGCATTATGAACCCGCATCTGACCTAACCCACGGGACCGCTCCGCCCGGCACGTTCATGTTACGTGTTCAGCAGGTTCAGCACTACATGCGTTTATCTTTACCCATGGATGCACAATAACAACGGACCCATATCGTCTCATTGCCATCCCACGGAGCTGTAATAATGGATATATTGCACATATTTGCTGTAATTCATCATTTGTAAAATATTATACTACATGAGCTGTATGATTAAATCTTGTACCGTAAATGTTGTATTAAATAAAGTTAATATAACCGACGTTAGATTAACGTCCCTGTAGCTTCTTATTGCACTAAGAAGCTTATTGCACTGTATATATATATATATATAGTGCAATAATTATTTTTGTGCTAAATGAAGCTCTGTCGCCTGGATATCACTAGATCCTGTTACAGCGTGATATAAGTACATAACGATTGATGTGCACATTGGCATAATTACTAACTAGCCGCTAGCTGCTAACTGCCACCTCGTCAATATCAAATCCATCTTAAAAACAAGCCATTACCATGCTGTCATGAACGTGCGGTGCTGTTACGTGTACGCAAATTGACGTGCTTGATGTGAACGAGCATTTTGGTTAAAGTTGCGCATGCCCTATGAGCGCACATACGGGTATTTCTCATACATGCCGGGTAATCTGTGACATTTCGCTCTCTCAAAAGTTGGGCCATTTTATCATCATGCGCCAATGAGCAACTCTCATAGGAATGAATGAGGCCCCGCCTCCCACGCTGTATCCAGTTCTTATTATACATCCATGGTTAAGCCCGAGAGACCCCGGTACTGGGGGCCTCCCGCAACATCTTGCAGGAAACAGTGTCTGAGGGCATGTTAATTTAATAAACTATGGATGTTTTATATCCATGTAACGGAAAGAAAATCTGATCATTTAAAAAAAAAAAAATGTAAAAACCCAACAATGCTAACGTTGAGCCTCTGAATTAGCAATGAGCGAAAAATGCTAACGAATGACTGCACCGAAATGCACTCACAAAACCTTATTATTTATCTTTGCTGCACATCTCAACCCATCGTTTCACATCGTGAGGTGACACAGAATCGAGGGGTACCCTTCATTATCACTCAATTATACGAACTCTCGGAGATAATAACAAGAACACACATCAAAACATATGGAGCTAGGTAGCTAGAAACGCTAACATGGCTCACCTCTGTTGTAGTCTGGTCAAAAGTGGTCTTCAATGGCATTAAAACGATCAAAACGATGCTGAAGTTAATCCATAGGTTAATCCAATGTGTCTGTGTCACTTTGAATGATTTCTGATAATCCATGAGCAATAAATCTGCTTTTCGGTTTTGAGACAGCTTCACTGGAGCAAAACTGCGTGCGCGAAGCCCCAACCTTTTTGATTTACCATGGGTGTGTGTGGGGAGATTCCCCTTCGATTCTATTGGCTCTAACGGTCAGAAAGAAAATCGACCAATGGGTTCCACAGAAACGGTAAAACACCCATTTCCACCCAAATCAACTCAGAGGTGGAGTTTTTTTGGCTCAACCTCTTTAAAAAGGTAAAATGTCACTTGTTTTGCATCAATCTTGATACAGGGTACTTATTATATGTTGTACTTTGGATTCCTAAAGCTTTTAGTCTACCTTACCACCATCCAAGGGTAGTTTTTTCACTGTAAGTAAAGAATATGTTTTGGACGGACACTATAATTTACAGTTTTTTACTATGTTCAATCTGAATTTTCTTTAAAATAAAAAAACATCTATATTTATTCTGACTCTTCTACATCCAACTCAAAGGTTCATCATTACTTTGAGAAAAAAGATGATTAATTTAACCCTTTTAGAAGATATGGTCATTTGTTCTGAGAATGTCATTTTCGAGCCTGAGACCTGAAAAACAGGCTCAGGGCTAAACTGGTTAACCGTGACACTTTTCGAAATCCCGTTTGTGTCCCCCCACTTTACAAATAGGCCTATGTTTATTATAATTTTTTAACGCAGGCCGTCATCGCCACCGAGGAGCACACAGCCTCTCTGAGCGAGCGAGACAGAGAGAGAGCGAGCGAGAGAGCTAGAGAGAGCACACCTTTATCTATTTAATAAAGGTGTAAAAAATAAAGTAAGAAATCATTCCAATGTGTGCTATAGGACAGTAAAAAAAGAAAAAAGTTTAAAAGGGGAGTGATTTGTAAAATATGCATAAATAAAAAGAAAGAATGCTAAGGTAACAAAATAAGAATAAACAAGTTTAAATGATTTTTTATCGGTTGTGATCATATTCTAAAGATGTTTGGATTATTGAAAAGTATACAGCTCCCTTTCATATGAGTGTTGAGAGCTGTATCCATAAATTCATTTTGTGCACCAGATTGAGGCATTTCACTTCAACATTTAAAAAAAACTCTTCCCGGGGGTGCATGTCCCCAGACCCCCCTAGAGGAGGTGAGGTCCACCCGCAAATAAAGCAGGTTAAAATAATTAAATTGCATATATTTTCTTTTAGTAAACACTGAAAACGGGTCCCACATGACCCAAACAGCACACAAAGGTTAAAGGCAAGCATATAATAATGTTCAAATGTGCTAAATATATACACTGCAAAAAAGGAGGAGTAAAAGTAGCTCACGACTTGTTTTATTTTTTGAAAGTAGCTCTCATCCTAAAAAAGGTTGGAGACTCCTGTTATAAAACGATACATTTGAACATTTTAAGCTTTGCCTACCATTTTATTGGAGCAATGAGGAACAGGTGGGGCTTGAAAAGGCCCACCTGTTCAAAGTGGGGAATGACAGAAAAGGTTTGAGAACCACTGATCTATGCAATGTAGCTGCAATGAAAAATCTGTGGAAACAAGGTCTAATTGGAGCATGAAAGTTCACTCATGTCCTCGGTTATAGTAATTGGCTCCTTACTTTCTGTAAAAATGTACATTTCCTCTGAGACGGATAAAGGTATTCTGATTGCGTAAGAACATAAAATAACTCAAGGTAAACTTTCTAGCTTTTTTCACAGCGTTAAACAAGCAGTTCATCAGCAGTTTAAAAACGAGTTCTTATTTGGTCAAATGTGGAATTAAATTTAAAGGCATCATTTATATACACAACTTGCGATTGCATTGCTCAGCATTTTCCTCTTATGGCTACGCTTTAAAAAAGGACAAGAAACATGAAAAACGATTGACACAGAAAATATTTATTTAATATGATTTTGTTACAAAAGGTAAAATATAAAGATGTCTAAATTATACATGACAGAAAGCAATGTATTCTTCTTACAATTCACACATTAATATATTCATTTTAGGTTATCCAGATAAAAAAAAACACATCAGCAATCAGTTTAACTTCTTGGTAGTCAATCGTGTGTGTTTTCATTCACAGCAGGACCTCCTGTGTACATGGAGGACCCTATAACAGCGAGGGCAAGTGTGATAGGCATCCTTGAAATGGTTCACGAAAAAAGGAATCAGACAGCATCCAAGCACCAAGCTGTAAGACAGAAATCACACATCAGTCTTTGCATTTTCAATGTGTGAATGATGCTGGGTAATTAGATAACCAGATTAAGGTATTTGATCGAGTCCCTTACGAGCATAATACAAACACCAGACACATGAGCCACGCATGCCTCCCGACTTTGAAGATGACTTGCGTGGTGACCCGCGTCTGACAGGAAATACATGTCGTCTGACCCGGAGAGCAACACAGCTCCGTCTCATAGCTCACAAACTTCAGCTTGGGTGTAAATATAGGAGCAGGGGAAGCTGGAGAAAAGACATGTGGGGAGGAAAAGGAAAGCTTATTTTCAAAATGTAACATTAGGATATTTAGATACCTTAACTTCAAATGATAGTTTAAGTCCTTAACATTCTCTGATCAATGCTGTAGGAGGTTTAACCATAGTGTCATCCAAAAGCAGAAATGTCTTAACTTGAATTATTTCTGAATGACAAATTGTTGCATTTCCTCCCATTCCATGCATGGACAACTTAGTAAAAAAAAATACTGGACACAGGCCCAAGGTCCCAAAGTGTCAGTCCTCCCTGGCTTTCACCTCCAAAATGTAACTCAAAGAGACTTGTATCAACTAGGAAGAGGTGCAAAATGACCCTAAAGATATATAAAAAAACTATAAAGTGATAAACTACTACAAATACATGCAGAACAGCTGCAAAGTAACACAAAGATTTACAACGATTATGACAAGGGGAATAACAGCCATGAAATGAAATGTGAAAGGGACACAAAATGACATTTAGGCCTGCTCTACATATTCAAAATGGAGGCAGATGTTAGGTGAGCTTGTACCAGTAAGAGATGGGTATGTTTCAGTGGAGCAGCCAATTCCAGGAGAAAAAGAGAAGCAAGGAGGTGGTGGAGGGCTGAAAGGCGAGTTAATATGGTAGATACTCGGAGCTCGTACCATTTGATTTTCATCTGGAAGAACAATTTACAAACTTTATTTAACTGTGTACTGTTAAAACCTATGATTTCTGGCTCTGTAAGTATATTGAGAGTTTCTTTACCTGGTAAGAAGTACGGCGGAGGAGTAGGAAACGGGTCATCTGTTTTTGATAATGGCTCCATTTAAAAATGTATGCTAAAATGTGTGAAAAAGAATCTGATGTGTTTTCAGTCAGCTGCAGTTCATCTGCATGTGTGCCAGGTGCAAATAAGAGGTGCTGATTGAAATCTCTTCTGATTGGTTGAAGAACCTTTTACCCAAAAGGCAATAGCAAAATGATCTTTAAAATGAGGCAAATGTGATTTTTTAAGTTTGACAGAAGAGCCAATTTGTGTAAGGTTTAATGCAGATTGAATGGAGATTGATTGACTGTAATTTGGAAGCATCTTAACTTCTTTCACTCTATTGGTTGACCAATTGGATTAAAAGGTTTAGATGTATACTGTTGCTTAATAAATGAATGATAGGTGTCTTTGATGTACATTGAACAAGACCTGTATAACGTTCTTTATGTAAATAAAATCCTTACCACTCCCAGCTTGTTTATTAGTGGGATACTTTGGTCAGTGCAATGGTACCTAAAGTTCAAATACAGGCATCACTTAAATTATGAGCTATGTTATGTGGTATATAATAAAAGCGTTAATCAAATGTATCCAGGTTTTTTTTTACCACCATTGCATACTTGGTGAAAACACTGGTCATAATAAACTCTCAGAAATAGTATATTGGCAGAATAATGATAATATTCTTTGCAATAAATTTTAAAAAAGTACAGGCCAATGTCATCTTTGAATATGTGGTGAGCCATGAAAGCCTCAGCACATAATGAATGGGTGAAGAACATGCCAAATAAGTCTTCTTTAGAAACCATACTTCAAAAATGTGCTTATTGGCCCCCGTTGTAAATTGAAATGCAAGTTCAGTGTGGTGCGATTGGGAAGTGGCCTGGAGTGGGTTTAAAGTGGAGAAGCTAAGGAAACAAATAGCTCAAGCAGCTGAAATTCTCATCACTCACCTCCACCCATGTGAACCAATACACACCTACATTTTGACATACATATAGTCATGTATATTCCCTACCTTTTTTCTAGCTCTGTCCTCCTTGTTCTTAGCTGTTCATGTCCATTTATGTGTAAGTAGGCTACATTAAGAAAAATCTGTCAGACCTCCTTGGTTGTGCATAAATGCTTTTATAAAATGCTGATTAACTGAGTATTCCAGGGATTACAATTTACATAATTCAATTGTAACTACTTAGAAGTTATTCACCATGTTAGAACATTGACATTATTACCTTAAAGTAGATTTCAACAAAGGGACCTTGTCCATGACAGGTACTCAAGATCAGGTAACCTTAACCATCTCAAGGCCCTTGTGACCATTGTATTGTTTATGGCGCTTTCAGGGCCCTTGGGAATTAATCCTTTATCTCAGTTTATAAATCCTGACACTGTGGTCTTTCATAGCCACTGCCCTGCTGAGTTTTAATGGGGGATTAGTCAACACGATGCACTAGATGGTGGTGTTTTGTAACCGGTTTGGCCACTTTGGGTGTTTCTATTTGAACCACTAGAGGAGCTCTTACGCGTTCGTCAGAGATTGTGTGGGGACGTCAATGTGAACGAGCCGAGGTTTTTCCACTTGAATGTAACAGCAAGCGTGATGAGGCTAAGCTAGCTGTCAGCCAGGCATCCACGGGTTTTGCTGCCGAGTTAGCTTCCGGATGCTCCCGGTCGTATCCTACTGGCCGTCTTGACATTCCCTCAACATTCCTGGACGAATTCGTGTCGACTGACCAGAGTCCGCGAATTCAGGTCCATCCCCGATCTAACCTTTCCCCGCTAGCGTCAATTAGCTTGCCGGCTAACCGAGAACTGGACTGACGAGGTGAGTTAGCAAGCGGGCTAGCGGAATGTACGGCTAACAGTGTAGCAGCTATCATTGGCAGTAAAGGCATCTCCTCCGAGGAAAAACCGGGGTCTGACATAGTAAAGAGAGGCCGCCTGGGCACAGTGTGGATAGCAACCCGTCTATATATTTCTCAAAATGACCAATATGGCTGAAAGGCCTGTTTAACACCCGTGAACTGTAAGCTAGCAATGTTGATTAACTAGTTATGTTTTGCTGTTAACGATTTCTAATAAGACAATTGTAAAACGATATTAACTTGGATAGTCAACCCAATTCCACAAAAGTGTTTCACTGTGGTGAACGCAAGCTGTCCAACCTTAGCTTAGTAATATTATTGTGGCTAACATTGGCTAGTTCAAGCAGCCTTTTAATGTTTGCCTTTTATCAGTGGGTTTAGCTAACGTCAGTGCTCCCAGGCTAACAATCTAATTAACGTTGCAATAAAGTGAACGGATTTTGAAATGTATTCCATCTTTTTATATACGCTGTCATGTGTGGAGCTGTAAAGCCGGTAGAGGCAAAGTTTAGTTCAGCTGTTTTCTCTGGGTGTGTTTTGTCGCTCGTCGCTAAACTAAGTTTTGCTGTGTGACTTCGCAGAGCTCCACTTAAGGACCACACCCAGACAAGATGTCCCTTCATCAGTTTCTGTTGGAACCCATCACCTGCCACGCGTGGAACAGTGACAGGACACGTAAGGCTGAAACCTTTCCTGATCTGAGTGTATCATTACCAAGCTCTGTACGAGAAGATGTACTGTTTGTTCGTTACTTTAGTCTATTCTCTTCTATAGCTCCTTAAGTCAAAGCCAGTGCATTCAAATATTAACATCAAGTAGATCCCTGCATAAATGTTTCTTTAAAAGCTGACACTATTGATGATTCACTTTAATGTTACCCTCTGATATTCATAATTGGTTGTCTGTAAGAAATAATATTAAGCTGCTATTTACTTAAAATGATATCAGTTGTGTGATGGACATATTGGATGCAAATATTTTAGATTCTTTAATCTTGGGATTTTCTTTGGAGATATATCACATTTTACTAACAATTTCTCCATTGTTTATTCTTTGTGATCAGTTAAACCATTAGTTGAATTATATCCTTCATTTTGATTGATTGATTTGTATATTAAAAACAAATTATTATACCTATCAAATATTTATTTACCAACAGGAGTGCAACTTCGGTCCCAAAAACACATTTATTTCAAACTTTTGTTTTTCGGATTTATAAACTCTTACAACATGTATTCCAGCTCGCTATATGGCAGATACCAGAAACTGGTCCAACTTGTTTGTTATCTGTGCGTTCATCCTAGTAACCTGCTGGTTTTATCATTAACTCTGTAGAAATTGCCATCAGTCCAAACAACCATGAAGTCCATATCTACAAGAAGAGTGGTAACCAGTGGGTTAAGACCCATGAACTGAAGGAGCATAATGGACACATAACAGGTATTTAAAGAGGCTGCATAATTCTTATTTGTATCTATGACTAACCCACAAACATGCAAAACAAGTGTGTCTGGTAATGTCATTAAAACAGGTTGCAAACATGTCTCATTACATAATCTCTCTCTTTTGTGTTGTAGGAATTGACTGGGCTCCCAAAAGTGACCGTATAGTGACATGTGGAGCAGACCGTAACGCCTATGTGTGGTCGCAGAAGGAGGGCGTATGGAAGCCCACCCTGGTCATCCTCAGGATCAACCGAGCTGCCACCTTCGTCAAGTGGTCTCCGCTGGAGAACAAGTTTGCCGTTGGAAGTGGTGCTCGACTCATCTCTGTCTGCTACTTCGAGTCTGAGAACGACTGGTAAGAATATTGGTCCAATTATTACAATTAGCTGAAATCTGTTTTTAAAATTGGATACATCATGGAGGCAAGGTTAGTAGTCAAATGTATATTTCCAATTGTTTTGCTGATGTGTTAATGGGATTCAGTGTTTCCCCTAGGATGGAGTCATAGCAGCGGTGCTAAGGCATGTGGGCCCAGCATAATGTGAGCGTGGAGCGCGTGGAATTTTTTTTGCGTGCGAAGTGCGCCCCACCAATTTGTTTCTATGTGTAAGCACAAGAAAGGCTCTTGAGGCCTAGTACCAGGGCCGGTTCTAGACAATTTGCTGCCCTAGGTGAGATTTTAGGCGACATTTTATATGTAAAGAATAAATGAGAAATCTCTACAAAAGACAAATACACTGCAAAAACAGAAACGTATTGACATAGGTAATAGACGTCAAAATGGCTTCAAATGTATTCAGTATTGTATGAACATGTTTGAATTGGGGGGTGGACGTCACATCCTCTAGGGGGGTCCGGGGCAATGTCTCAAGATTTAGCAAAAATACACCTTTTATTGAACATACAGTAACACAAATACTACAAATCCACATAACAAACAATCAAAAATGAAAAAGGGTTGCCACTTATTATTATTTTAAGGAAAGAAAAAAAAGTTTAAAAAATCTTTTCTTTTTTTTTGGTACCTGGCTGGCGCCCCCTAGCAGCGGCGCTGCGCCGCCACTATTTGTAGATAGGGGAAACACTGGGATTATAAATGTGTTTCTTGTATACTGTTGGTGTGTTGTCCCTTTTTCTCATTTCAGTATTGCATAAGACAGTGTTACTTTGACATTTATTTCTGGCCTTTTGTGAAAAAGTCTCCAAACTCATTCACCATTAATGTGTTCCTTTGGGACACAGCAGCTGCTCTGAGGCAGATGGTGCACTAAATGTGTCACCTGGATTGTCATTTTTGGCTTCGAGTCCGTCTGTTCTGTGTTGCTTTGCTCATTGATTCAGTTTTTCTGAATTGTATAAGGGACCCCATCTGTCACGACCAATGGATGTCTGGTCTTTTAATTGTCAGCAGACAAGATAACAAAGGTTTTAGTTTAACTGAACTACACCCACAACTTGTGTCTGTTTCCCTTTTTTAATATCAGATTAAATGATCATTGCATTTTAACATTAATATACGTTACAAGTTCGGACGTTTTGCTCAAAAAACATAAAATCTGTGCTTTTTCACATCATTTAGGTGGGTGAGCAAGCACATCAAGAAGCCGGTCCGCTCCACCATCCTCAGCCTGGACTGGCATCCCAACAACATCCTGCTGGCGGCTGGATCCTGTGACTTTAAATGCAGGTGAGGGCTGTTAACATTGAAAATTGTCAAATGAAATGAGATGGAGGATTACATGACAGAAAACCTGGCCAGGCTCTTCCTTTGCTCCTTTTGATTCCTGTCTTTGTGGTTCTCCCCCCCTCCCCCTCTCCGGCCTCCAGGGTGTTCTCAGCCTACATTAAGGAGGTTGAGGAGAAGCCAGGCCCCACACCCTGGGGCAGCAAGATGCCATTTGGGGCTGTGCTAGCAGAGTTCGGAGGAGCAGGTCTGTATCTTTGTCTTCAGATGTGTTGATAAAAAATCTCTTTTATATGAGTTGCAGTAACCTGAACTAAACCAGATTTGCCCTTTTATCCACTTTGTGCCTGTTAGGTGGAGGGGGTTGGGTCCACTCAGTCTCTTTCTCAGCCTCTGGTAACCGACTGGCCTGGGTCAGCCATGACAGCACTGTCACTGTGGTGGACAGCTCTAAGACTGCCAGGTATTTTCATTTCTGCTCAAATAGCATTCTTGTTTATGATTGTAACCAGCAGGTTTCTCAGATTAAACATGCCCTGTGGAGTAAACAAACAAATGTGATGTTTACATTCGCTGTTACCCACCAAAACACCTCTAGGCCAAACAAATCTGTTTTCTCAATTTCCTGTCTCAAAATATATTTGCAAAGTTAGGATAGACATGAGGGAGGACTGTGAAGTTTAAGCTACTAATGCTTTAAGGTTTGTGAATTGACTTAGTATCTTTTTGTTTTTACTGCATCGGCAAACGAAAAAGATGATACAATTATAATGTCCAAAAAGTTACTAACTTCTTTCATTAAACTCATCAGTTTTGAATCGAAATATTATTATTTTTTAAACATGAACTAGTTATGTATTTGACGACATGTTGGTGTCTTCTCTTTTTTCGTCACGCCACGATTTGTAATCAGATCATCTACTCGCATTGCCAACAGGGCAAGAAAGATAAACAACCAAATTGCAGGTGTTATGAATTGAAATGAACAGGCTCAGTCTAGAAAACCTGAAAACGCTACAGTGAACACAGCCCAGGTTTTTGTTTTTTTAACACAAAACAGTCATTTCTGGGATAACACCTCTTTTGAAAAAGTTTGTGCTGCATGAGATATGTGTTGTTTACTGATTGAAACGACATTAAAGAATCTAACAAAAACACAGATATTTAAAAAAAAAATAGATCAAATCAATGTTTTACCGGGGAATTAACATACAGGAATGAAGAAATAGCACAATTGTGAAGTTCCTTTGAAATATATTCAACAGAAAAATGCCTTTTTTAAACAAGATGAATTAGCAAATAGAGTTTTTGTAAATTCCGTTTAATCCAGGCTAGCCGTTTGGAAGATTAAGCAAACTGTGGTTTATGTTGTCAAAAAAGTGTACCAAAAGTTTAATCCCTGATACATTAAAACCAGTTGTTCTCAAGCTGATCATTCGTCTGTGTGTTCAGTCCTTCACAGATGAAGACGGAGTTCCTTCCTCTCCTCAGTGTCATGTTTGTTTCAGAGAACAGTCTAGTAGCTGCGGTAAGATTAAACAACACATTTCATATTTCCATGCACAAATAAACAGTCATCAAGGATAATGATTTGAAATGAATGTCTGCGTGTTCAGGGCCACGACTGTTGCCCCATGCTGTTCCGTTGCGACGATGGTGGAGCGCTGACATTTGTGTCAAAGCTCGACCTCCCGAAGCAGAGCATCCAGAGGAACATCTCCGCCATGGAGCGCTTCAGGAACATGGACAAGAGAGCCACCACCGAGGACCGCAACACTGCGCTGGACACACTGCACCAGAACAGCATCACGTGAGTCACAGTCACCCGAGACGATGCAGGGCAGGGCGTGGAATTTATCATAGGACAAAAAACTGTTTTCATTTCATGTTTTAGATTTTGTGTTTTATAGTTTTGGTTTTCAGAGTTTACGCAATTTACCAAATGTGTATTCATATGTTGGAGTTGTTGGCATTAAAACAACTTTGGAAGGGTTTTGAATGTTTCCAATTTTCAACAATTCAAATATGGAGTCTCCACTGAGAGGAGTTTGGAAGACTTGTTTCCTTAATGAGTGTCAACTACACATAAGAATCACCTCTCTGTATAACGCAGTACAAGTCACCACGATTGAGGGTTTATTGAGGACTGCTGTATTGTATAACTTTTAGCTTAGTGTGCCAAATAAACCTGTTACTCATGTTATTTTAATACCTTAAATAGATGTGGTGTTATGTAACAAAAGTATTGGCTGGAGTAGATGCTATTGGAAGCTCAGTGGATCTCTATATCCAATATTTTAATATTATTCATTTTCACAGCCACCTATTAATGACTCTTAAAGGTGGGGTAGGTAATTCACTTCAGAAACACTTTTGGTTATATTCCATGGAATGCTCTTAACATCCCGATAGCAATGAATACATGAAATGCTTTGACAATAAATACATTAAAAAAAATGTCATCTGTGGAAGCCGTGACGCTGTAAAAAGCACGACCAATCATCTTAGTCGGCCCGGTTAAAATAACTGGAAGGCCTACCTGCCTGTCAGCCTTCCATCTGTGCACAAACTTATCTCGTGCCCTCATTGGTCATGTGAGTGTGTGTTAGAGGAGGGGCTCTGTAAGGAAGTCTGAAGGAAGAGGCAGATTTTTTCCGGTTGTGTAATTTCAAATTCTAGCGCACTCCATTCTTACCTACCCTACCTTTAAGTAACTGTTTGTTTAGGAGTTTGCAACTTACCTGCCTTAACTTAAGCAGACGACTATTTGCTCTAAAATTGTTGTAATGTGCAACCATAAGCTTTTACCCAATTGAAAAATAAAAACAGTTCTAAAGGCAGCATGTTGTAGTTTTATGGCTGATTTTAGCCATAGCGCCCAATCTCATATCTTTAAGAGAGGTCCATTTAGGATCAGTACCGTTGTCAGGGCAGTATAATAAAATCCATCATCATCATTTGCTGTATGTTATCATTTCTATATTTCAGTTCAGTTTCTCATTTTTGTAAAGCACTTTAACTTGCCTTGTGTTGAAGGGTGCTATATAAATAAACACTCCTTGGCTTTACTCCCATTAAACTGTCTTTATGTATTTCCATGTCTGGTCCATAGCCAAGTGTCTATCTATGAAGGAGACAAAAACGATTGTCGCAAGTTCTGCACCACAGGCATCGATGGAGCAATGACCATTTGGGACTTCAAGGTATAAACACATAAATCGCCTCTACACGGATCATTTCTGTGAGATCTCCTGGCTCTAACTTCCTTGTGGGTTTTTGTTTTCCTCCTCAGAGTCTAGAAGCATCTATCCAGGGTCTCCGCATCATGTGAAGAAGTCTTGTAAACGAATGAAGAAAATGCAGCAGGCCTCATTCCCCCCCCCCCCCCCGCGCCGCTCCTGCGACGCAGCCAGTAACACAAATAACTGACCCCCTAATCGAGTGTCTGCTAAAGCACTGATCAGAACACAACACGCTTGTTTGGGTGTGCCAACACTCTCACGCACACACACTTAAGTACACACACACACGCATACACTACACACACACTAAGCTGACGTGTGACATCACTGTTGATTTTTTTGTTTGTTTGTTTTTAAATGAAGGTTAACCAGGTGTCACAGTGGGAAGGTCCCCTGACACGTATTCAAACGTGAAGTGAAATGTGTGTTTTTATGTTCTCTAACCTCCTGTACCAAAAGTTGACACTAAAAGGTGCGTTTTATCCAAAAGTCAGACTGCATTTCACCTCAGATCAACCTCAACGTGATCTCTGAACATCAGTGTTTAGTAGAACGGAGGACGTGATGATTTGCTTCCTGGAGGAGAGTAAATATTCTCCAGCAGGTGAAGTCATTGTTTAGATTAGGACCCGGGTTATTGATGTTCTGAGGTCACGTTGCAGGTTGGCTGTAGAGAGATGTGCAGCGTCTGACGGTGGAGAGAGAAAGCAGCTGTCTAAACTCTGTGCGGAGTCACTGCCGAACAGCACTTGGCTCTGTAGCTACTTCACTAAAACCACACAAGATGGAGGATTTCTATGTAACTGATCATGAGGTAGACATGAAATAAAGATGAAGTCAATTTACAGAACTCAACTCACTCGTCTCTTCTCTTCCTTTGTCTTTTTTCTCCCAGACTAGATGCCTTTAGGGGATCTTAGTTGGTTGTGTTTATGTTCTTACATTTTACTCCATATTTGTTCTTGTTTGCTAGAAAACTATTTATTAACGTGGGGACAACTTTTTTTATAATTGGTAACTTTGAGATTCAGATTTTCAACTAGGAGGTTTTAGTTCCTGAAACATTATAAAAAGCCATGTGTACCATGCACTAAAAGCAGTTAAATAACAATCCTGTGTTTCTTTATTGACCTAATTGTGTCCTGTTAGCAGTGGACTGAGTTCCCATATTTTTGTCCGGATTATGAATGCGTCTGTCTCTTTTTACAGAATGGTCCACTGTGCTTATAGTTCCCAAATTAAAAAAATAGGCATTGTAGAAAAACATGCCATAATTTAGTTTTAACCTTTTTTAGTTTGAACTTAAATGTTTTGGGGGGTTTTGTTTATAAAGCATGAAAAGTTGAAGTTGGGAACTGCCATGATTAGGGAACTATGTTATAACTGCATGAAGAAACAGGAGAAAATATATTCTAGTCAACCTTTTCTCCTGTCGCCACTGTTTCCTCCCCCTGTCTGCAGTTTACGTTTCTTCCCTCCCCTTCTACTTGTTCCTCTTTCTTTATGCAGAAGTGACCACAAGTTCCTCCCCCTTCTTTTTTGTGTCTTTCATGCTTTTTTTTCCCTTTTCAGTTTCTACTTCCTCCTTTTTGTAGAACATTGTATTGTGTTCATGCCCCTCCCTGTTGTCCTAGTTTCACTGGAACAAAAACTCCTCTTTTCTCTTTCTGTATCAGTTAAAAATTAAAAGTTAGCTTACATTTTTGAATTGTTACACCCATGCCTCGAGCATAAGCCTGCACAAACTTCCTGTATGTCTCTACTTCAGAGCTTCACTGTAACCTCCTCCACTTCCCCTCTGACCTCTCCTCCCTCTTCTGCTCTGCTTCTCTCTTCCTGAGCTCACTCTGTCGTTGGCGTTCGCGTTGACTGGCCAGAGTCCGCGAAGCTGAGAACCTCATCTTTGTTTGATCCGCCACCTTCCTCTGCCTCTCCTTCTTTCTCTCTCTCTCCATCACAGCAGCTATTCACCCATTAATCTCGCTCCAGCCCTAAGGGTAAGTAGACTAGAAACTATTTAACAGTTGACTGAGTATGTTTATGACATGTGAGTAACACACACACATTCACACACTGAGTAATGCATTTTAAAGGGAAAAGCTAAAAGTATGCAACAGGCACTCTAACCCACCCACACTCAGGAAGGAAATACATGTGGGTGTCAATGTGTAGAGGTTGTCTTTGATTAGGGTAAGTAAAGTTATAACGGCTCTCATGGAGTTTCATTTCCTGGTGTGTTTGCTCGCTGTAAAGTGTTTGTTTTGGGGCTGTGTGTTACCCCTTGACCTGCATCATTCCTATCATGCCTCTGAGAGTCTGGATTTCATTAACCCAACCTGAGTGAGATAAGTTCAGTGTTGTTTTCTATGCACAGAGGGTTAAAGATCAGCTGATGTTATTTTACTTCTCAAAGCACCTTAAATAGTCTGAACCAGCTTTGTCTGTATCTTGATGAGTATTTGTGTAAATGTCCCTAATTGTGCAATCATGTGTGGGTTTTTCTCCTTACCACTTCTTTGTTCTAACAAAAACTTTTAACTTCTGTTTTTCTAGACTTGACTGTTATCTCCGAGCCACTGGTTCCTCAGACCCCTTCCTGGTTTGTTTCTAACATCTGATTGGCGATGGCGTACCACAGTTTCCTGCTGGAACCAATTAGCTGCCATGCCTGGAACAAAGATCGTACCCGTAAGTCTGCTCGCCGTCTCTGATTGGTCACTGGGGTTTTTATTTCAGTGAGTCTTCTCTCTGAACTGCTCACAGCTTTAATCACAGACATCATGGAACATCTTGCTTCCACTACAGTCTGTGCCAAAGAACAAGAAGTGTAAGAGTCAGAGGGCTGTGATTGGCTCCCAGGTGGGAGAAGGTATTTCCTGTTTCCTGTAACGGTGGTGTCTGCTGGCCTTTCTGAGAGGCTCTTGTGCTCTGTTAGCTACAGGAAACTAATGCCTTATTTGGCTGTTTTGATGAGAGCTTTGGTTTCTGGGCAAAGCG
>NC_136912.1:16513692-16583613 GCF_949606895.1 Notothenia rossii | reverse complement strand
TGGCCCTACAATATATGTTTCAAATATAGCATGGTAGGTCCACTTTAAGATTTTGGATATTGTTATTTAATAAGTGTAATAACTTCTTTTCCCCCTATTATTTTATTTTTAAGTCTACCTTTTCTGCTCATCCAACTCTTGATTGGAGGCGCAGACATCCATCGTTTTGTCTTTTTGCCTCCCTTTCTCTTCTTTGAATCGTATGCACACCCTCACCCCTCTTGCCCTCGCCCACAGGGTGTTTTCAGCCTACATCAAAGAGGTGGAGGAGAAGCCCGGCCCCACTCCCTGGGGCAGTAAGATGCCGTTCGGAGAGATGTTGTTTGAGTCTAGCGAGTCTGGAGCAGCCGATCAGACCGTGGCTGGAGCCGGAGGATGGGTGCACGGTGTGTGTTTCTCACACTCCGGCAACCGTCTGGCCTGGACCTCACACGACTCCACTGTGTCTGTCGCTGAGGGAGGCAAGACCAGCACGTAAGAGAGGGCGGGGCTACATACCTCTGTGTCTGTCTTTATGAGTGTACTGTATGTCTGTGTGTGTTATTCTATAGGTGTGCACTCTGACCTTTGTTATGCCTCCACAGGGTGAACAGCCTGAGGTCTGAGACTCTTCCTCTGCTGTGTGTCACCTTCATCACTGAGAACAGCATAGTTGCCAGCTGTGAGTATACAGTAAATATCCAATATCTTCTGAAAAAATTCAAATGTTAATCAGTTTTTATTTTATTTTACTCACATTTAGTTATTTGCCTGACTAACCTATTGTTGAACTGCACCATTTTTTAAATATCCATTCAACAAGGGAAATAATGATTTAGAATGTTTGACTTTTTCAAATCATATCCATTGGCAAAGGTCCCTTTTTTAGAAAATAGTACTTTGAAGCGAGACCACGTTGCTTCATAATGCCCAGTATTGTGCTTATCTTTTTATATAAAATAATTAACATGGTTTATCTGTTACATGCTTAAATGCAGTGTTACCGTAACAACATTCTGTGAACAGAGCAGTGATATCAGTTATACAGCAGCAATATATATCCAAATGATGATAACTAAGGCTAGCTATCCACCACAAGTTAATGGTCATTCATACCATATCAAGTAAGTCAGTAGCAAGTAAGTATCAAGTAAGTCAGTAGCAAGTAAGCAACACTCTGAGTGTATTGAATTAGGCAAAAATAAAATCCACTTATTGTGATTGCAACGTTTTATTTGTAATAGAATGCATGTTAATTATTTTTCTTTCAAAAGCTACAAAGTGTTGTTTTAAAGTCAACTGTGTCTGAACAGTAGCTTTGTCATTTTTTACTTTAGCGACCCCCACTGGTAGTATTACAAAAACACAGTCTTACAGATGGGGACACAAATGTATGTGGTCAAAAATAATTTTAAAAATGTTTACACTCATTCGCTTTTTAACTATACCTCTGAAATTACAACCAAAATCACAAGCAATACATCTTGTGTTATACCGTATAGATATTATATCAAAAATAAAACCTCTTCCAGCTTCATCTTCATGTGTTTTTGTTTCCCTAGGGCCACGACTGTTACCCGGTGCTGTTTGTCTACGACGGGGCCAAAGCCAGCTTGACTTTTGGTGGCAAACTGGACGTTCCTAAGCAAGCGGCCCAGAAGGGCATCAGTGCCAGGGAACGTTTCCAGAACCTGGACCGTCGGGCCTCAGAGACCCAGAGCACCGAAAAGGACCTGAACACCCTGCACAAGAACAGCATCAGGTGAGGGGGAAACAAAATGCATGCTTTGACTCTGGAGGGTAGATCAGTCTTCAAAGCTGTTTCAAATTATTTGTGTATTGTGTATAATAAGTCAAGGGTAAATAAGATCTGATTATGAGATCTGTGAAGTAGAAATAGACATGACTTATGAGTGCATTTCACTTCACTTCATGGCAAATTATGGCATGATTTTCATCTAATTAACAGTCGGTCAGGGTTAATATAGAATTCTTAATTTGGGAACCCACTCACACATCACTTTTAATTTTCATGCCTCTGGAATCAAATAACAAAATAACATATTTGTCTTTCCACAAGGAGATGTTAAATTATTTGACAGTATGACTCCCTTTTTTTTATATAAATACACAAAACATGTCATGACTTGTCTTAAACTATGTTTCAGCCAAATCTCTGTGCTGGAAGGAGGAAGGAACAAGTGCGCCAAGTTCTGCACCACCGGCATGGATGGGGGAATGGGCATCTGGGATGTGAAGGTAACAAACACACACATATATTTTAAAGATCACACATGAATACATTGATGTGGTCAAATGTGCATGTGGTTGGTATACTGTTGACATCTTTTCGCAGACAATATAATAATACATGGTTATTGTTTTTGAATATATCTTTTTCAGTCGCTGGCGTCTGCAATGAAGGACTTAAAGATAGTCTGAAGGAAGTTTACGTCACTCCGCCCAAAGTGTATTAGCTTCTGGAGATATGAAGAAAAACTGCTGCCTTATACACAAAGCTTCTTAGCCTTAATTAATCAGCTTTTTTTTAATATACAATTTTTAAACGATCAGACTTGTGTCAAACAGTGTTTGTTATCCCTCTGAAGCTCTTTCCTGAGCTTGTTGAACTCAACATTGTAAGCAGAGGACTGACCACAGGTCTGCAAGCAGTACTTAATGAGTTAGATTAGTAAGATCAGAGAGAGCTCCTCTGAGCTGAATGCTTTAAGCAGGAATTTTATATTAATCATGATGAATATGTATTAAAGCTTATGCTGGTCATAACATGCATTAAATAAATGATTGCTGTTACAGTGCTCAACAATGCTTGGTTTATTACAGGTGTGTAATAGCTTATAAGCTATTTGGAAATGTGGAGGTTTTAACAACATGAAGAAGTTGAAGTGGACATTCTTCATTTTGCAGCAGAGAACAGTCTCAAGATTGATTGTTAAAAGAAGGTCTTGTTCAGATGACATCACTATGATATCATTAGGGGTTATGTTTATTTATTTATTAAGCCAACCGCGTTTTATATGACACACACTGTGCTTTAAAATAGAAAGGCAAACATCATTAGGCAAACATCATACATGAAATAAACATGCATTATAAGAACATTTAAGATGAGAAGCTATTGCATAAATACAAAAATACTGTGTAAAATGAGAATGCATTATCCCTTTTATTATTAAAAAAATAATAATGACAACTAATAACAGTTTAAAATTAGTTACTGTGTCAAACATTTGATTTAAGAATCGCTATAGTTTCCTTAATTGTTGTATTATTATTATATTAACATGTTTAAAGTGTTTTGTTTATGGGTAAAACCTTTTATTTAAGAATCGGTATTATTTCCTTAATTATTATTATTAATATTATTTTTAATGTTACTCTTGTTATAAGCATTTGTTTTTGTTATTGTTGTTGTAGCGGACTTTAAGGACCTCATGAGCCCTTTCTCAGTGTGTTGCTATGGAAACATACAATGTTAACAGTACGTTTTCCAGTTTTTCGTAGTTTAATATATAAATTGTTGGTGTCTTATTTTCTCACAATGTATCACCAACTCCGTGCCTGCATCGCCACCTAGCGGCGGCAACCTCGAACTGAGAGCACGGACAAATGGGCAAGCATTTCCTCAGCCCCATGAATCAGTCCGTCAGAAAATGATGTGGCAGCCCTCAGTGATGAAAAACCTCCTCATCGAGTCGTGATGAGCTGAACCGGCGGCTGAGGGAGGCAGAGAGAGCGAGAGACAGAGCGAGAAACACCGAGACACACACACACACAGAGAGAGAGGGAGAGGGAGAGACCACCAACATCTACGCCACCATCGTGCAGGGAAAGCGGCTGTCCCCCTTTAGACACCATCCATCCCCGACACCCACACTTCCGGGAGCCTCTTGAGGCAGCTGGGTCAGGATGCATCCGTCCTCTCGGTGCTGCTGCTTGAGATGAGGACAAGACGACAACGTGTTCCCCGGTGAAACGGCGTTACATCACGTTACATTAGCTACACGTTACAATCCGAGCACAAAGTGATCACACCGCGGCGGGTGTTCGGGGTCCAGGCTTTAGCCATATACTGTCTGTCTGCTGTCAACTGTTGCTGATTTCCACTGTAAATGAATCTTATCAGGTAGGTGAGACCTCTTCATCCCGCGGATAATAGAAAAATATCAGTAGGAACCGCAGTTGCATTTAAAATAGGCTATGTATCATACTGCTGCTGCTGCTGCTGCTGCTGATGATGATGATGATGATGATGATGATGATGATGGAAGGGTTTGAGAACGATCAGTTAAAAACAAATAACATTTACATTTCAACATAGCCTAAATTATATCTGATGGTGTAATAATCGTGTAGCTCAGGGTTTATTATCCTGACGAGCCTCATTATTAACACACACACACACACACACACACACACACACACACACACACACACACACACACACACACACACACACACACACACACACACACACACACACACACACACACACAAACACACACACGCACACTTGCCACTTCCCTCATTCTCCTCATCTTGCGGTCTCTTCTGTGTTTTTCCCTTTCTAATTGCACTCTTATTGAAACACACAGTCGGCCACAAAACATCCCCTTTTATATTTGGACTTACACATGAAAGCTCTTGGTCCAGGATATCATTCTTTAGGAAGAGGTCAAACCGAGTATAGAGGATGATAGGATGGCACATTTCGATTATTTTCATTACCTATTAATGTGCTGATTGCTTGCTCAATTGATTAGTTTGTAATACGTGAGAAAATAGTACAGAATGAGCATCAGAGGCTCCCAGAGCTCAGGGTGACATCTTTAATTGTCTTGTTTTTCCACCCAGCAGTCCAAAACCCAAATATATTACATTTAAACTGATAAATCAGCAATCGAAGAGGTTGGAATTTGCATAGAGGTGAAATTATTCTTCAGTTATAAAAAGAGTGTAACAGACCACCCTGATAAGACTTTTTAAACTCAAGGGCTTTTGTTCATGTGAAAAAAACCCCTAGGTCATGCTTTAAATCACATATGGAAAACCGCTGTATACAAAGTCTGGGTTCAGTCTGCTGTCATGTATAGACTGAGGCTGTACAAAAATGATCATTATTGATTATATATTTAGCTAAGTTGTCCGGCACAAGTACACAACTTCTATATGTTAACTTCTTTAAGATAACTCGTTTTGACTTTGTTTGGGCCTCTGTTATGTTTATGTTAATACAAACCTTCATACTAGAGCTTAATAATAAATTGATGACTCAATAGACAGATGATTTATCTGTAAAGATTATGAAAATTCATAATCATTAAAGCTGGGCAACTACTCTGGTTATTATTATTGTTTTCAAATGTGAACATCTACAGTTTGTGGTTGTTTTACACCTGTTGAAAATGGCTCAAACGTGTGATAGCCCCCTTTCTGTATTCATTTGGGCATTTCTCTACTTAACAATTAATTAAATGATTCACAGATTAATCAGTAATGGAAACAATCATATTTACAAATCTCATCTCCAAAGTCCTATATTTATATCACTTTAAGCACACATTGTTAACATTCCTTTTAACAGTGTACATATACTTTAAGGCAAGTAGCTTGACCATAAAACAGGCTGCAAGATTAATTCATGTTCACCATTAACTGGAAGGAGGTTTCGGTCTTCACGGTTCAGTGAGACAATAAGAGCCTTCCTTCTGTCCGTCCTGCTGTCCAATGAGAAGAGATATCATGACGTTTCTGCAGCTCTGCTCCTCTCTGTCCACTTAGTGTGTCTCTCTGCCTGGCCTCTGGCCGGATAATTATCAGCCAGCTTGATAAAGTCATTAATGAGCCGGCCAAGCCTGCTGGGCCTGGCACTGACACACACACACACACACACACACACACACACACACACACACACACACACACACACACACACACACACACACACACACACACACACACACACACACACACACACACACACACACACACACACACACACACCAGAGTGCTGGATGCAGGGCTAAGAAGCCTTATATTGTGGGCAAGAGAGCATTTCTTTCTGGCCTGGTCAGTTCATATTAATAACTCTGAATGAGTGTTGCTCTAAAATAATCTACCTGCGGAACAGGAGCACATTGTAGAGGAAATTAAAAGAAGAAGGGATGTTTGTTCCTATGATTATCATCACATGTGAGGTGCATTTTCTGTTGATACACCTACAGAAGGATCAGGAGTGTTATATATGAGGTTTAAAAAAAACGGTTGGAAACTGTTAACATGTAGGAGGAGAACATCATGTTCTACCGTTTCACGCTGTTGCACAACAACACAGAGATATAAAGTGGACCAATTTAAAGGGTGATATCATTACACTCAGACTGAACCGTTTGTGAAATTCTGTGTGGAGAATTGTAACTTACTCCCTGAGGAGACTTCTTAATGGAAGTATTAAAATTACACTACATGAGGATGCTGATAGGTGTTTAAGCTTCTTGCTTTGGCTGAAACTTCACTGAAAGAATGAATTGATTGTCCTGTGCTTAAATATTCAAACATAAATAGATTTTTTTTTATTTGAGTGTTATTCCCATAGGTGGCTGCCCGTTTCTCATTTTGAGTCCCAGCAATCTGAAAGTGTGTGTGTGTTGGAAAGAGACAGAGACATCGCTAAATCTAGGTCTCTTATGAAATCTGGCTCTGCAAGATGCAGCATAAAAATAGGGAGGGGCTGTGGTTTGTGAATGTATGTGCATATCGTATGTGTGGGTGTGTGTGTGTCTTCATGGACGTCTTTGTCCATTTGCCTTCCTGCATGTTAATTGAATCATCGTGGAACAATAGAGGAGACATGGTCGTGCAGAAGGAGAGGGAGATGGCAGAGATCAGCAAAGAAAGAGGAAAGAAACAAGGAGTTTTCTAGAGTGGGAGAGAGAGAAAAAAGACAATCCCTGCTCAGAGGTTTCTATGACAACAGTGACATCACTGATGGGATGCTACCTCCTGAGCTGTTTATTTGGGTGTCTGTTCAAAGCGACGTGTGTGTGTGTGTGTGTGTGTGTGTGTGTGTGTGTGTGTGTGTGTGTGTGTGTGTGTGTGTGTGTGTGTGTGTGTGTGTGTGTTTGTGTGTGTGTGTGTGTGTGTGTGTGTGTGAGAGTGTGAGTGTGTGAGCGTGTGAGTGTGTGAGTGTGTGAGTGTGTGAGTGTGTGAGTGAGTGAGTGAGTGAGTGTGTGAGAGTGTGTTTGTGAGTGTGAAGGTCTGTACATGTGAATTGTTTATGAAAGAGACCAACCCTCTGTCGGTTCAGTCGGTCCATGGTTACCCCTCTGTTGCCAGGCAACAGCAGTCATGGCAACAAGTTGAAGCATGATCTAGCGTTGCTAAGCAAAAGGACAGGATGGGGTGAAGTTTTGTGAGCACCACTGACTGATACAAATGGATACAAATATTAATGATTTTACACGTGGTTTTAGGACATCATGAAGAGACATTATAATCCTTGTGATACCATATGAAACACGCACATTTTGAACCCTGATTGTATTTATAGTTATATATATTTCATCACACAGTAACATTAATATGAAAACGAACATATTATTGTTTGCAAAAAGAAAAATATATATCATTTACATATAGTTAGACTTTTTGTTTTGTTCATTTAAAAAAATGCATATTTTTCTGCTCTGCTAGTGTTAAGAGAATGTCGCACTCTTACTTAAATCTGTTCATTTCTGATGATTTCAGGTTTATGAACAACCGTGTTCCTCCCAACAAGAGATATCAGCCCACAGATTATGAGCATGCTGCCAACTGTGCCACGCATGCGGTGAATGCAACACACACACACACACACACACACACACACACACACACACACACACACACACACACACACACACACACACACACACACACACACACACCAAGTGATCACAGTTACATAACAGACAGATGAGAGGCTCCTCCAGATTCTGTTTGAACTACACCTACATCAGGCACTAGTTTTCAGTTCATCCTGCATGTTTATCTGTAATCGGTTTCTCATGTTTAATTGATTTTATGCATTTATTTAGTTATGGATAATCCCCAGCCTGCTGGGCAGCTCACTGTTGCACTTCCAGTCGGAGGACCAATGGGAGCGGCTGTCGGCCTGGGTCTATGGGGCGGGGCTCAGCTCCCTCTTCATCATCTCCACCCTGTTCCACACTGTGGCCTGGAAGAAGAGCCATCTACGGTACGCACACAAATAAAAACACTTGCACACATTTCAACACAACACATGGACCTGATCGTAACATTTTAGATGATATTAATGGTTAAAGGCTACGACAGACATTGCACTCTTTAACCGTTGAGACATACTAGCAACATGTGTATATCCCCACACTGCATATTTGTTTTTGAGATCTAAAACTTGCTGATGCTACACGTATGAACAGTGTGGTGGCTGTGGCTCAGTGGGTAGTGTGATGGACTTCGAATCAGGGGATAGCAAGTTCGAGTCCCACTGCAGTCAGCATGTCGTTGTGTCCCTGGGCAAGACACTTCACCCCAAATTGCTCCTGTGGGGATTGTCCACAGTATTGAGTATGTTAGTAGCTTTAGATAAAAGCGTCTAACAAATGACATGTATTGTGTCACTCAGTTGTCATGACGCTGTGTGGTCTGTCCCCTCAGGTCTGTGGAGCACTGTTTCCACATGTGTGACAGGATGGTGATCTATTTCTTCATTGCTGCCTCCTACGCCCCTTGGTAAACAATCTAGCCTGCTTTTTGGATATATATGTATTTGTATTCTGTATTTGTAGTTATGTGTTCCTGTTCATTGTCCAACAGGTTGAACCTGCGGGAGCTGGGTCCCTGGGGGTGTCACATGCGCTGGCTGGTGTGGGTCATGGCCTCTTTTGGAACCACCTATGTCTTCTTCTTTCATGAGAGGTCAGTTCATACATTAATTATGTTGGGCTGTCTTTCTTTATATTACTGTAATCAAAACGTAGTCCCATGAAACAAATTAATATCACCTCAAAGGTCCACTCATTAGCTTTCCTGAGTGTACAACTGCATCCCATGATCTTCATCAGCAAATAGAGCTGGATAAGGCTAAAGTCATACTTTTCTACACCAAATGTTTTGTTTGGAGATGGTTAAGCTATGTGTAAATTAAGCTCAACATCAATTCATCTTTGTCTTTAATGAGATATCAAAAAAAAATTCTGAGGTACTCCATTCTATCGAGGTTTTTTGAACATTCAATGAAATGCATTACAATTTATACATATAATGTAAAACTAAAAAGTCTCTAAAAGTCTTTAAAAACTAAAATCCCAAAGTCTTGTGGTGACTTTGTTCCTCTTTGTGTCAGGTATAAGATCACAGAGCTTATCTGCTATATGGTGATGGGAGTTTTTCCGGCCCTGGTCATCCTCTCAATGGTGAGCACACTCATTTACTCTCACCTGGTGTCTTTGAGGTTTTGTCCTTTCTTAATGTCTTTAAACATAAAAATAAATCTGCCTCTTTGCAGACGGAGCAGTCTGGTCTGTACGAGCTGCTGGCGGGCGGAGCCTGCTACTGTCTGGGGATGATCTTTTTTAAAAGTGATGGCATCGTCCCATTTGCTCATGCCATTTGGCACCTGTTCGTAGCTATGGGAGCTTCCATACACTACTACGCCATCTGGAAGTACCTCTACGCCCAGCCGCCAAATCAGGTCCAGACCTCCAGATGACATCAGCGCTGACCTCACAGGAAGTAGCTCCTGTATTGGAGCAACTTTAAGAGGGTGATACATGCAGTGAACCAATTCAGTGGCTACCTCCTTTGAAAAACAAGTGGGCAAAACATTCTCACCAAAAAGACAGTCAAGCATCACAGGTTTGAAAATGAAAGGTGCATTTAGGTTATCCTCATCAACTTGTAAAGTAAAGAAACATGTTTAACACCATGAAGTTGCACTCAGAAATGGCCAGAAATGTTATGTAATTGACATAATAATTATTAGGTAAAATTGAGTGTGTGGCAGTATACTAGTGTAATGTTAAATGTAACCACATTACTTTAATTAATCTAGTTGTTAACTGCCTGCAATTATTAACATCACTGATGAGTTGATGAAGAAATCTGAACGCATCACAAAGCAATTACCCAGCATACTGTAATTGATAATGGGAGTTGTTCATCAGGTTTTTTTGCCAAATGAAGGGTGCATTCTGAGGAGTCTTTGTATTGAGGCAGCCTTTCTCTCTTTTGAGAACTCTGCAGTTCAAAGGAGGCAGCCCGTGAACTGGGACAAAGCTTTTGTTTTTTTTCAAAGCAGTGTACTTTAGTTAAATATTAAGTTATTTTTGCAGCAACTTTGGTTTCATTCCAATGATCAGGGGTTACATTACTATTCTATGTGGTGCATATTCAGATACAGATGCTGAATTGAGGACATTGTCTTATTTTCAAGAGGAGGACAATGTTTACAATGAGCTGACTCGACTATCATAATTAGTTTCTGGACATTATTTCAAGTGTCATTAACAGGTTCTGGTTAAATTCACTTTAGGAGGTTGCAACATCAGTCATTTACTATTCCAATTCAGAACCCTAGATAGTAGTGTTACTGTTATATAGTTACTAGTTGTGCTAT
This sequence comes from Notothenia rossii, assembly GCF_949606895.1. Taxonomy (NCBI): domain Eukaryota; kingdom Metazoa; phylum Chordata; class Actinopteri; order Perciformes; family Nototheniidae; genus Notothenia; species Notothenia rossii. The sequence continues at coordinate 16,572,974 of NC_136912.1, read as the reverse complement.
ACACTGCAGTACATTTACTACATGGGTTAACAGCAGTTGCTTCAGTCAGTGATTTACTGTGATTTCTAAATCAAGCATGACTGTGGAATTATCTTTTTTTATGTTGAACATGCATTTATGGTTTTAGTCTTGGTGAATTAAATTGTGTTCTTCTACCTAAACTAAATTCATTAGATTTTCCACCATAATAACTGAATTATAATAATTTACTGTTGTTCACTAGGGTTAGTGAGTGAATATATCATCAGTACAGTATATATGTATTAATGACGTACAGTGTATGTTGACTTCATTTATATTTTCTTCTTATGTACTAAAAAGTATCAGTTGATTATATCCATCATATTGAACTTAATGAATGGGAATGGGACCAATTGATAGAGTTTGTCAAAGCTACATGGTTGAACCTCAGAAAGGAAAACCACTGTCTGATCACACTGCCAAAAGACTTACTGCCGTACCTGATAGCACACTACTACCATAAACGTCTCACACTTGAAAGGAAACTGAAGCTATAGTATTGTTGAACAATCTGGCCCAATATTAAGGCATCTCAGGTGTGTGTCTGTGTGTGCTTGTGTGTGTATGAGAGTATGAGTGTGTCTTTGTATGTATCCTATAATATCTGACTCCCATGAATCCAACGCCTGTAATCGGCTGAGTCTATGTTTACACGTGAACGCATGTACCTTGAACACATAAAAAGTATATTTGACATATATATGTACTCTTAGTGTTAAGCTGTATGTGGTGGCACAACGTATATTAGGCGAGCTTGTATAGTGTGATAAATGTGGCTAGAGGACCAAAAGGTCACATCGTCTAGTATTCATAGGTGTAAGAGATTTCTTTTTAACTTCTGCTCTTGTTCAACATATTTCTGCTGTTGTCCGTCTCTCAGGATTTGGATCATTTGGGCTTTAAAGCCTGTGAAGCCACATTCAAGGACCACTAAAGCTGCAACGGTTGTTTGAGCGCTGTCTGCAGAAACGAAAATGATCAAATAGCTTTGAAGCTGCTTTCTTAAGTAATGGCAACACACCATACAGCTTTCTACATCCCTAAGTAGGGCAGAAGTCACAAAAGTTTTCTTGAAGCTTTACATAATATTTATAAATAACCAAACAGGAGAAAAGCTCTAGCCAGATAGACTTTGACATACAACCACTACATAAATGTGTCTTTTAAGATTATAATATAAAACTAAAATAGAACATACATACACTCAAGCTGCGCAACCGCTCTAGATTTGCTATCAAATCTGCAACATCTGCATTTGATTTGCTTCAAAATACACTGTGACAAACAATAATGTGTGCAGTGAATATAGAGGGAAAAAACTTTGCAATGTTCTTTCATCAATATAACCATAACATTTTACCGTTACAACTTACCAAACAGCATATACATGCATTATTATACTTTATGGTCTAAAAGGAGAATCATCTGAAAAAAACACTAATAGTTCTGCAACACCTTTCCAACAAACACCTGAAAAAACCCACCTTGTTATTATCGTTGGTTACTTTATCGTTTTTTTAATCATTAGGGTAATTTAATGTCTGAACAAATGTATCATCACTGGGAATTTACGTTCTTCACACTGTGGATATCTCAGTTTGGAATGACACTTCAGATAATATTCTCACATTTAAAGTACTTTAAGTATTTGAACTATGTGTTTACGTTAGCCTATGAACAAACACCAAATGATTGAGTGTTTACAGTTTTGGAGTAATCGGGGGTAATGGAGCCTAACACAGCCAGTGTTTTGTGACGGTAAAATTAAGTATTTAAGGATTTTACGTGTGTCTGTCTTGTCTTGGTTATGATATCTTTCTCATTCAGACATACAGTGCCCACCTAACTTTGTATAGAGTTTTCTAAACTCTCCATGAAGCCTTCATGGACCCTCTGTACATTGTTTATAGACGCTCTGTGATTGTGGAGCTGCTGACTCTGTTCTCAGTGCTGCTGGTCTTTTCTTTCTGGTCGTACAAGACAATACTAGCTCATATTCTTTCTCTTTAGATATCATATTGGTTTTTCTTCGTGTCTGTGGTGCTTTGTGAAGTGATACGCCTTTATGACGCCAACAATGCTTTTATCTTTTCTATTTCTCTTGTAATAAAAAAGCTTTTTCATGCAGTATATGCCTGGACTCATGAGTTTTATATATTTTATTTACTTATATATTTAAAAGACAACAACCAACAACTCAATACACACAGTAACTCAAAAATACTTACGGGCATGAAAGGATATGTTATTGTCTTTAATTATACACTTTGATGTTTCAAATACTGTTATTGTGTAACCTTATGGGAGAAGGAAAAGTATATAAACATGTCATATGCATAGCCATATAATACTGACATTGTTTGTATTTGTCAGTTTTGATTGGAAAAGCCTGTTTTGTCTTCTGAAGCTGTTGAAGGTAAGACTTTAGCATCATAAAATTAAAGCAAATATACAATTAAATTAAGTATCTATTTAGACTGATCTTTGGATCGTTGTATGATATCTGAATGTTTTTGTTTTAACCCGTTTCAGCGTATTTTGAATACACCAAACTTTCAGGTGTGGTGAATGAGGCTGTATTCAAAAACATTTGGGATCACACACCTCAGATGTTAATGTTTTTTTATAAATATGAATAGTCACAATACATAGGCTACTGCACATAGGCCTATAGCAAATACATTGTATTTTAAAACAAACGTATATCACGTTTACTATCATTGCCCTTATTGGTAAAGCAAATATGGTTAAATATATATTTAAAAAATAAAAAGGTATTTCGTAATTGTATTTAGTTCATGTTTAAGTATTTGGATCTCCATTGGTCTACATCCATGTTGTACCGCCGGTGTCCGCCAGGGGGCGCCGTCCCCGTACACTCTGGTGCCAGAGCAGGTGCGCCGAGGTGAGGCGGCTCGGAGGACTCGGGAGTTTCCGGCTGGGCTCGGCAGTGAACCGCTGTGGATGTGGGAATGCGGTTGCCGGAGGCAGCGGGCATTGCTGGACACTCGGCGGAGATGTGCGTACAGAAACTGGAGCCCTCCACGGTTGGCAGTCATCCAAGTTAACGGGCTGTTTTGGGGATGAGTGTGGCGGCCCCGGACGTCTCGGTGTCTCTCGCTGGTTTTTTTCCCCCCTCCTATTTTTCCGGGGATTCTCTATCTTGTACAGGGAGAAGGAATGAGAGAGAAGCCAATAAGGATTCCCCAGCACTATGGAGCCACGCATTGCAGGCAGCGTGAGTACAAACGCAACAGACAACCGGGAGAGCCCTCATGGGAGTGGGCTTGCCACTGCTGGGCTCTCACAACTTTTTCGGGGTCTATTTTATTTTAGGGCAGACACCCCACAGCTTTTATCACCCTTATAGTTTAAAATCACCAATTGTATCGTCGTGGTTGAGTGTTCACCTGTCGAAACAGTGTTCCCGCTAATTGATTATTAATTGTGTTTGATTGGCTTGACTTCAAACATCACACACCTGCTGACCGGGAGAGGCCGGGGCTGCTCGCTTTTAGTGCCGCGCCTGACGACTCATCATCGGATTAATTTCTGAGGATTTTCTCCTGCCTTTTGTTGCCACGGCGGTTGCTACTGACGACCACTGAGTCCAAAGTCGTAAACAGACGGACAGGCACCGAATAAAGGGCAGACCCGGTAGTAATCACACGTTATGTAATCTGTACAATATTATCCAGCAAGTTTTACTGGTGTCAAGTTTTTTTTCCCAACGCAGCGTTTATATCTGACCTTCTAGCTGTCTAGACAAGGACAGACAGCAAGTCAAAAAAAGGTCGTGGGGAAATTGTAGTCTGTGTGACATGATAACCAAATGTAACACTGCCTCCTGGGTCACACAACACAACCTGCCAATGCAGAATGTAGGCCTGTGTCTCCTTGTTTGGACCAAAGGGGTTTGTTGGTCCCAGGATTGAGTTAACTGCGGCCAAGTAGCCAGATTACAGTGGATTAGCAGGCATTTAAAATAGTCACGTTATCCCACCAGTCAGCTACAACAACACCTTTTAGGCTGCCTGCCAATTATTTGCTGAAAGGAAATAATATAAAGTACAAGTTGCAATCAAAACAGACGTGTGTGAGGTGCTGCCACAGTGGCTTTAAAATGTGGAGGTGCTTGCTGATGTTACCTTCACGAAAAGACTTGATCGGTCAAAGGGATTCATGCAGAGCCAAGAATGAAGCGTGACTCTTCTCCAGCAGTGACATGGGCTGCAAACAGAGCTGTTAAATGAGATAAATGCATGACCTGAATCCAGGCAGACATAGCATTTCTTCATTTGTGCTTTGTACAATCTGTAGCACCAAATTTGAGATCACAAGATGGCTAGGAGAATACATCAAAATGTGGTGCATGTGAAAGGGAAACAATGCTGCACAGTCAAGAACTGGAAACAAGCAATGAAATGTTGTTGATTGAGTGGATAACCAGAAGATTTATTGGCAAAAATGGCAAACCGGTGTTCATTCCAGCTTTTCAATCAACAACTGAGACTTCTCTAAGAATTCGAAAATGTAGTGTTTATTATTATAATAATAATAATAATACAAACATTAGTAGTGAGTCATCAAAGATTAATTTAAACTGTGGGTTAAACTAGCCTATTCTGAAGGGAAAGGCTATGTATATATGAAGGGTCGGATTGGGACATTGGATTTGACCGTGAAATTATGAGGAAGAGCTCGACGCTCGTGAATTGTCGACGGGGGGGTCACTGTCATGGCCCAGAATTCAGTCATACATTTGTTGGGCAAGCAATAATATGATTTGAAATGTTGACACTTGAATCTTTAAGCCACAGCGATATTATATGAATCCCTGAAGGATCCTTGCCTGGTTGCATAAAATCAATTTTTTGAAGGATGCTTCAAGAAAATATGATTTGCATTAAATCTTCATAAGGATTTCCTTTGGATGTTAAGGGGGAAAACCTTTTGATCTAAAAGTGTGCGCTCTTAGCTACTTTAGGATTCCCTTATGTGTTGCAAGAAGGTCCTTAGTTTGTGCTAGCATACAAGTCTCCTAAAAGTGAAATAATGTGTCAAGCATAATACAACGGCCGTCTTTATTGTGAATACAGAGGAGGAGATATTAACATGCATTTTTCCGGATAGGGAAAAAGGAACACCCTCTGGCCACGATGAGTGATGCACAACTCGATGAATTGACTATCAGTCTATCTTCAACATTTATCTTATTTTATACAAAACATATTATATATTTGTATTATAACTTATATAGCTCACACTGACAATAATGCTGTAAGCTCATTTTAAAGGAATGTATAAGCCTTAGTAAAAACACTCAACCCAAGATGCTTCACGCTCATAAATGAACCCCTTAGCTAAGGGACAAACTTAAGTTTTAAACTTGAGGTACTTTATGTAACAGGGCGTTGGCAAACAGTGTAACCTCAACGATCCAGATCTCAGCAGAAAGGCTTCAATTCTGCTTTCAACTCATAAACTCACATTAACGTCGTCTTTTCTTTCTTCTCCAGTGAAAGGTGATGCAATGAAAAGCATCTGACCCACAACTGCAAACATTTACCGGGTGCTGCCGCGCATTGGAGTGATAATAGATAACAGCATCAAGGTATCCACCACGTACTTACACACACACACACACACACACACACACACACACACACACACACACACACACACACACACACACACACACACACACACACACACACACATACACATACACACTCACACACCATTAATTATCATGGTCTGATTTCAGTCAAAAATATTGCACATAATAGATTTAGGGGAGATTCTGTTTACCTTCCAGATCTACAAATGTTCAACAAGTAAGTGTAAGATGTAGCCGTGAGTCCATCATCAACTTTTATGCATGGACTTTTTGCAGATGAGTTTGTTTGTGTAAATATTGGAATCCTTCACGCTGGAGTCAAATATATCATTTGAAATGTATTTCATCGCTCCCCAGTTGTGGAGTTTGTGAAGCCAAAAGCGGCATCATGTTCTACGGTTCTTCCTCCGGGGCCAGTATGTCCCTGCCGTCCAAGAGCCGCCTGAAACGCCAGAGCAGGACCTTCACACAGGTACACACACACACACACACACACACACACACACACACACACACACACACACACACACACACACACACACACACACACACACACACACACACACACACACACACACACACACTGCCATTTTAGTATTTCGCTCTCTCAATTTCAAGATAAAACTAATATTTTAGTGAAGTCTATCTGCCTATAAGATGAAAGGGCCAGTTCAAATTCTCACTTGCCTTTGGTATACTTCCTAGTAGAAATATTTGGCTTTATTGGCTGAGGTTTTGCAATATTTGAGTTACCACACATATATCCTGTGTTATACCACATTCAATTTGTATCCCCTAGCTAAGAGCATGACTCAACGTTGATCAGTCAGTCAGTCCACAAACTCTGCAATGAAATATCTCACCATTTATTTGATGCCTTGTGTAAATAACAAATGTTAGCATGCTACAATCCAAACTTAGATGGCAAACATGGTAAATATTATTCCTGCAAATAATCTGCATGTTCAACAATCTCAGGTGAGCATGCTGATGTTAGGTTTTTGCTCATTTTTCTAGTGTATTCAGCTTTGGTTGTCTGTTCCCCAGGTCCTGTACCGCACTCTGAGTTACAGAGACCGTGTCCCAGTAGAAACTGGAACAAACACTCGTGGGGACCGGCGCTCCACGACTGAACCCCCAGAGCGACCGACGGACGACCCGGCCGAACTCTCCACGCAGAGCTCGGCCCCGGGGGTGCTGAAGATCTTTGGAGATGAAATCTGTGCCGGTGCCAACTACAAGAGCGTCCTGGCCACGCCGCGCTCCAGTGCCCAGGAGCTGGTCAAAGAGGCACTCGACCGTTACTCTCTCAACAAGAACGCTGCCCACTCTTACGTCCTGTGCGACGTCATCGGGCGTTTGGAGGGGGAAGGTGGGATAGGAGAAGGGGGGTGGCGAACCGAATGCTTGCGTGCGATGGGGGACAACGAAAAGCCGCTGTTGCTCCAGGAGCTTTGGAAACCCAGAGAGGGACACGCTCGCAGATTTGAGCTGCGCAGGAGGGCAGAGGTGGAGGAATTCAACGCCAAAGAGAAGGACACCATCACTGCTGGTGAGGACACACACTAAGACAAACACACACCAAAAGAAAGACAGGTGCACAGCACACACACACACACACACACACACACACATACATAAACATAAACACGCAAAAAGCAGCTGGTCTGATTTCCTTTTTTTTTTTTATATGTCAAACTCAGCAGAAAAGCACTGCTCATTAGTTCCACTGCTGTGTGTGTGTGTGTGTGTGTGTGTGTGTGTGTGTGTGTGTGTGTGTGTGTGTGTGTGTGTGTGTGTGTGTGTGTGTGTGTGTGTGTGTGTGTGTGTGTGTGTGTGTGTGTGTGTGTGTGTGTGTGTGTGTGTGTGTGTGTGTGTGTGTGTGTGTGTGTGTGTGTGTGTGTGTGTGTTTTTGCAGAATTAGAGCTTTTCTCATAGTAATTATCCTAGAGAGAACTTCCTCTGTGATAACCCGTGCGTTTTCATGTGACGTATTGATCTGCGAATAACTTGTTTAATTTGGGTTTTTAATAGTTGAAGAAACACACACACACACACACACACACACACACACACACACACACACACACACACACACACACACACACACACACACACACACAAGTGAACAGACACATAGCAGTGCAGTGGAAATGCACAGATAGTTGGTCGATTGAGAGTGAAAGCTGAATCCTTTGCGACCCGAGGTGTTGATGGGTGCAGGCACTCAAGTGTTTTTTTATGAATGACACATTTTTACTACAGACACAATATCAAGCCGCCCTGTGTAACTCCTGAACTGCTCAGGTGATATTTGATTTTCAGCGAGAGATTTCGTTTATGTGTAGATAGATTTAATTTGATAATGTGTACATTTGTAATTTTAAGAACTCATAAAAACTACGGTTATGACTTCCCATCTGCAATGCAGCAATATGAGTGGACTGTTTATCTGTGTATGTTTGTTGGTGTACAAAGTGACCTTTACATAGATTGATTTATTGATGGAAGTTTCACACACACTCATCCCTGTTGAAGTCATTAATAAACACCCAGCTAGTTCAGAGAGGTAGAGGAAGTATTTTCAGCCTCACAGTCACACGTTGTTTAACACTAACATTTCTCAGCATGCCACGGTTTACTGGTTGCTATGTCAACTGGTGTGGTTGCCAGAGAGCTAGTCAACAATCCTTTCTCATTTTTACGCTAGAGCTGGGCAAATCTTCCATTATTATATAAGGTATTTCATACTTTGATAACAATATAAATCACAATATATAGCATGTTTTCTGCAACCTCCATTGCTGAAATGAAGTCTATATGAAAGTGCCAGAAACAGCAGTTCATCAAAAGTCATCCTTCGGATGGTAGGCTGGTTCCAAAGCGAGTCATTTCCAAAGGTCGCCATGTTCTTTACAGCTGAAATAAAGATGTTCACTGCCTGGTTTCAATTGTTATGGGCTGGTCTCTATAGCTAGCTAATTTTCTATTAATGACAACCGTGTGAAGGTGAATTGTTATATAGCTCACTTGTTTTAAATAATATAAAATATTAAAGCTGTGCATAATTAAGAGGCCGCTTTGAATGTGAAGTGTGTGCTCTTTGACCACGGTTGCGTCACCCAGGCGACCTCAGCTGCACCTAAGATCCAACTCATTGTAAATGTTTAGATTAGACGTGCATTGGGCAGTTTTGCCGCTGGAAAAATGGCGCTGGTCAGAGCCACCCTCATTGAGCTTCACAACTGAATTTCAGAAACCTATGCTCGACGTCACAGAGGTTTATACGGTGTATGGGTAAATCATGTTTTTGTACACTGTGAATGAAGTCCTTTACAAATGAACAGTAATGAGTATGTTCTTGTTTGATTCATCGCATTGATCCGAGTTATAATGAAAAGTGTGAGGTCAAAACAAAACCATGATCTTCAATGTTATTCGCTCCTGATATGATTCCCAACCTATCTAGTAAATAGTGCATTTGATGGTTCAGACTTCATAAATACACATGTCGTATGCTTGTGAGACTTTACTCATGGATTGACTGCAATAAGCTGCAGCGGTGTTTGCATTGAAGGAACATGTTACTCAGTGTTACACCATCTGGGAAACAATGGATCTCTTTGGCACAGAGGAGTAAGCTATCAGGCTTTGGCAACTCATGCAATATTTGTTAATAGGATCAATTTGTTGTTGCAATAACACAAATATGGATTATCAGCAGCTTTCTCCTTTGAAAGCATTCCTTACTGTGCTTATTTTGGCTGGCTTTCATCCTTTGTCAAACAACTGAAACTCACAGCAAAGAATGCCTTCTGGGTTAAAACTTGTTTATTAACTAAAACGTATTAATACCCATATTTTCATTTTCACACTAACCCTTTCTCCTTTGTGTTATAGTGATAAGAAAACTCACACACCCTGGAGTCTCTTTCGCTCTCTATTATGTTTCTCACTTGTTGTCTTTTTTCTCCCCTTGTGTATGTGTGAGCGTGCATGCACATGTGGGAATTGTGTTTATTGTTAAACACGCTGTTTTAAACTGTGAGATAGCACTTTAAAGGTACTGTAGGATTTTCATTACGGAGATATCACTGGCAAATAATTGTATTGTCAACCTTGAATCATGCGATCTACACTATAACTTCTTCTGGCTATAGTTTCTAATGAATAAATGTAGTTTTTGACTGACTTTGAGAACTATATCTTAATCATTTGACAGTGATATGGTTTGGCAAAAATCCTGTACCTCATACCTTTAACTGTAACTCTCCTAGGAATGGGACGATATATGATTTGAACGCAGATCACAATAAAAACCCTCACGATCATAACTTGCATTATCAGGATGATTGTAAAAATCATCAGGATTGAATTGAAAAAGCCTTCTAGAATGCTATCATGGTAGAGAAGTAAAAAATGAATGATCAAATAGGAACAAATTCTCAAAATGTTGCAGTTTAATTATCCTTTAATAATGAAAACCAGGGAACCCTATGGTTGTTTTATTTGAGATAGTTTGATTGCTTATTTTTCACTTAAAAGGTCTTATCTGTGACTCAATCAAAATGTCTGTTTCTTATTAAATTTCAAATAATCAGATTCCAGTTTGTTTAATTGCCATTTGAAGTATAGGGTCTAAGCAGATTTTGAGGATTATCGAGATAATATCGTGAATCACAATTATTTAAGCCAGTTTAATCGTGATTTAAAATCTTCATATCGTCCCATGCCTAGTTTCTCTTGACTAACTGCTGATGTGACTCACTGAAAGCACCACAGACTATGTTTTGCTCCGCAGTGCATGCATGTCTTGTGGTGTGCGGATGCTGTGTATATGGGGGTTATTCTGTGCTTGGTGTTTTTGGGAGGGGGTGTTTTCTCAACCTCCCTAACCCCTCCCACCCTGCTGTAGGGCCTAAAACCTCCCAGTTCCTGGCGGCTCTAATGGGTCGGTCTGGGCTGGGCAAACACAGGAGCTCCCCCCTGCGCTGTGGTCGAGTGGTACAGTCCAGCTCTAAAGGTGGGGACTGGCCTCAGGTAGGGTGGCTGTTAGTCATTGTTGCCATGGAGACCACCTCTACCTGCGTTGTCACCAACGCCACCCCCATTGCCCGTGATTCAACCAGTGTGTGAGTGTGTGTGTGTGTGTGCAGAGCCATTGCATGGCCTCAGATTAAGAACTCAGTTTACTTTCATCAGGTGTAATGTTGTGCTCCATCCAGCAACATTTACCTCATCTGACTGGTTTGTTTTACTCAGTTTCCACTCAGCTCACACATGACTGCTATGCACTTATGTATCTTATCCAGACTTCACTCATGAGTCCAACATACCTGCTGACACTGCACAGAAAACCTTCTTCTTATTTTCTGCTCTGGACCTCTCTCTCCTCCTGTATCCTCAACCTCTATCTCCCTGCTCTCCCTTTTGCTCCTTCTTCTTATTCTCCACCTGTTCTCCCTCTTGCCCTTCTCCTTGTTCTTCTCTCACTCCTCCTTTCTGCCTCCTTGTAGATATAAATGCTCAGGCTCGTAAGCTCCAGAGGAACAGAGCGAAGGGGACGCTGACCCTGCCCCGATCCAGCAACTCATCCTTCTGCCGCAGCCTCAGCGAGACCAGCCTCAACCAGGTGGGTCTCCCTCTAAAGCCCAGTCAGGATATTCATTATTATTCCTGGTTCTGTTGCCAACCTGTGTGAAATCTTGAATGTGAGCGTGTTCCTCTGCGTGCGCCTGCAGCTGGGACTGGGAGATGAGCCCAAGCGTTACTACTCCACCCTGCCAGGACCCTTGAGGGGTCGAGATGCGGCCTCCAGTGGCCGAAGGAAAGAGGATGGAGGTCAGGGAGGAGTGAAGCACTCGCTTTACCAGTCCCCCCACCTCCTGCTGCTACAGGGGTACAATCAGCAGGTGAGGAGAGAAGAAGAAGTTCATGTGTTATCTTAGAGACTTCTGTGTTAATGAGTTATGATCAGTGGTGTAAGGTAGCTACATGTAAGTCCGTTCATTCAAGTAGTGAACTTAAGTCCTTATTGAAGCTACTTGTTCTTGACTCATATATTCTTGTCACTTTTTATACATCTGCTGCACTACATTCTAGCGGGAAATATCATATATTTAAAACTTAATTTATTTTACAAAGGAAATGATGAGCCGAATAATCAATTAGTCGATTGAAAGTAACTATTTTGATTGTATCAGTCATGTTTTATAAAATATAACTCCTCTTGGCTTTGATTATGTGATATGGTGCTTTGTGTTGCAGGACTGCTTGGTGTACCTGCTGAACAGAGAGCAGCACACGGTGGGTCAGGAGACTCCGTCAGCTCGCCCCAACATCTGCCTCTTCTCCCCTGACATCCTGCCGCTGCACTGCCGCCTGCGCCGAGTCGCCGCACCCCGCCGCCACGCCAACAACAAGGTGGAGGATCCGGGGGAGAGTCAGCGGTCCTGTGTTGCCGTGGAGCCGGTGCTCCACGCCACAGTCCTGGTGAACTTTTCCCGCTGCGAGCGCTCCACCACGCTGCGGCACGGTGACCTTCTTTCCTTTGGAGCGCATTACATCTTCCTGTACAAGGACCCCACGGGCGCTAAGCCTCTGCCTGCCCAGACCTTGGCACGCCTCCGTTCCCTCGGGCAGCTTTACGACACCGGGGTGGAGGAGGGGGAGGGCGCCGCTCAGACTTGTAAGATGTGTGGATCTGTGCTGAAGGACCGAGCAGCGCAGGTGTCAAGCGTTCCCGCAGTCAGACGCAGCTTCAAACCTCACCTGGTGAAGCCCCGCAGTGCAGGGCCGGCAGCGGGTGGGCCGGCAGCGGGAGGACCCCTTGGTTTGCCAGGAGGGGAAGGAGGTGGAGGAGGAGGAGGAGGAGGAGGAGGCGGAGGCGGAGGGGGGGGAGGAGGTGGAGGCGGCGGAGGAAGAGGAGGAGGAGTAGGAGGAGGAGTAGGTCAGAAAAGAAGGCTACAACTGGAGTTTGACCCGGCTCATGAAGACCAGCTAATGAACAGGATTCTGTCTCTCATAGAACCTGGAGGTCGGTGCTTTGATTTACAATAAGAGAATATAGGATGTCAGTTTGATAGAACAATAACACCAGGAAGGCTTAATGAGGTTGTCAAATAAAATGCATGCAATTACACAGGTACAGGTCATTACATCGAGATGTTGGTCGACTTCATATTAATATTTAAAGGAAATAGAGAAACATGATTTAAGGGCCTTAAAGGAACAGATTCAGTGTCATTGTTGCTCCAGATAGTCAACAACTGTCAGCTGGTTTCCAATGGCTGTTTCTGAGGAAGAAAGTTGTTCAAGTGTTTCTTGTTTCTTCTGTGAACTGCATAATTTAGGAACGTACCCCTGGTGGTAAACTAAGCTTAAAATGTGGCGAACTGACCCTTTCAACTCCCTCTCAGGAGATGACCACAAGCTGACTCCTGCCTACCTGCTGTGTCTCTGTATACAACACTCTGCCTCCACTTTCCCCCCTGGGAGTTTTGGGAAACTGCTGCTTAAAATAGTCAGACGAATCCAGACCATCGCATGGGTTAGTCTCTACTGCCTGTCTGTCTGCTTGTCTGTCTGTATGCCTGTCTGCCTGCCTGTCTGTCTGTCTGCCTGTCTGTCTGCCTGTCTGTCTGCTTGTCTCTCTGTATGCCTGTCTGTCTGTCTGCCTGTCTGTCTGCCTGTCTGTCTGCCTGTCTGCCTGTCTGTCTGTCTGTATGCCTGTCTGTCTGCCTGTCTGTCTGCCTGTCTGTCTGCCTGTCTGTCTGCTTGTCTGTCTGTCTGTCTGTCTGTCTGCCTGTCTTTCGTCTGCCTGTCTGTCTGTCTGCCTGCCTGTCTGTCTGCCTGTCTGTCTGCCTGTCTGTCTATCTGTCTGCCTGCCTGTCTGTCTGTATGCCTGTCTGTCTGTCTGTCTGTCTGTCTGCCTGTCTGCCTGTCTGTCTGTCTGCCTGTCTGTCTGCCTGTCTGTCTGCCTGCCTACCTGTCTGTCTGTCTGCCTGTCTGCCTGTCTGTCTGTCTGTCTGCCTGTCTGTCTGCTTGTCTGTCTGTCTGCCTGTCTGCCTGCCTGTCTGTCTGTCTGTATGCCTGTCTGTCTGTCTGTCTGTCTGTCTGTCTGTCTGTCTGCCTGCCTGTCTGTCTGTCTGTCTGCCTGCCTGTCTGTCTGTCTGCCTGCCTGTCTGTCTGTCTGTCTGTCTGTCTGCCTGTCTGTCTGCCTGTCTGCCTGCCTGTCTGCCTGTCTGTCTGTCTGTCTGTCTGCCTGCCTGTCTGTCTGTCTGTCTGCCTGTCTGTCTGTCTGTCTGTCTGCCTGCCTGTCTGTCTGTCTGTCTGTCTGTCTCTGTGTTGCTTTGGTCTCTGCTTAAGATGACCTCATGTGGAAAGAAACTGGTCTTAATCCTTGTCAGGTCTAGTGAATAGTTAAACAGGGTTGTTTTGTACTCTATTACATACGGAAACACAACATTTTGGTCAGTTTTGGGGTTTGAGCTAGATATCAGGGTCTCCAAAGGAAAGTGCTTAGCAGAGGTAATATGAAACCCACATCGTGCATAATGCATCTTGCGTTACATTCAGTTTAGTCAGGAGTTAATGGCTTAAATAATAGCAACACAATAATAGAAACACAATGTAAATAGGGTTTTATTTTAATAAGAATCTATAAACTTGTATACTAGGCTCCTATAAACCACTGCAAGAAACCCATTATGTGGTACATCCTACCAGGTTTTCTTCAAAGGGTTTATATATTTAATACAAGCATGAAAAAGAAAAGGGGATGGGGTTGTCGTAAACGCAGTACGTTTTTATTCAGTCCAGTGGAGCACAGAGTAATTACCAACATGCATCAGTGTGACTGTATTAGGTTTTGTGAAAATGATAGTGGTATTTCTTTCTGCAGGTTAGGGATAGCTTCAAGTGTGGCTCTCCTACGCACATCTTAAAAGTTTAATGAGCACTTAATTGCTTTGTGTGTGTGTGTGTGTGTCTCTGTGTGTGTGTGTCTTACAGGAGAAGACAAAGGAGCTGGCTCAGAAGCAAGCTCAGCAGTAAGTATCGCTTTCCAACCGAAAGAGAGCATGTGACCTCATGTGCTGTTTTTGAGAATGTATGTATGTATGTATGTATGTATGTATGTATGTATGTATGTATGTATGTATGTATGTATGTATGTATGTATGTATGTATGTATGTATGTATGTATGTATGTATGTATGTATGTATGTATGTATGTATGTATGTATGTATGTATGTATGTATGTATGTATGTATGTTTGTCAGTGTGTCAGTAAGTTTACTGTAACTGACTTAAAGGATAGTTCTAAATTGCTAGACATTTATATTTAAGCTGTAATGACAAGCAGTGTCATGAAAAAAGCGAAGCGATGTATTGCTGTGAAGGGGGGCACCAGAAACATATTTTAGCCCCTTAATAAATCAATGTCAGTTTAATTGTGTGCTATATATAGAATAATATCACCGCTTTACCTTGCCAAAGGGAAATAAAACTGTTATCTATGCACTCTTCACAGCCACCAGACTTCTTTGACAAAAACATTAATCAATGTTGCAGAACCCGGATTTGCTGGTCTCGTTTGATTCTGTTATTGTTAGACTGTGGTGAATTGAGCTGAATCAGAACATCTAGAATTGGAGAGAGTTCAGGTATTATACAGAACCGAACCAGATAATATAAAACCTAAACTAATCTAACCTTAACTAACAAACTAAACTGACCATGGTGCCTCATAAAACCCCTTGTAAATAGCCCCTAAAATATTGAACTATCCCTTTAACCCTTCATTTGTGCGTGTGTGTGTGTCTAAGTAGTCAGGACCCAGCCTCGCTGTGCCTGCTCAGTATCTCAGACCTGATCCCAGACCTGCAGACCATCTTCTTCTGGATGTCCAACTCCATCGAGATCCTGTATTTCATACAGCAAAGAGCCCCAGCGTACACACACACCATTGAGACACTGCAAGGTAAACACACACACACCACACACACACACACACACACACACACACACAGTTGGCTGTAGAGTCATTACTCACAGTGACATACAGCAGACTCTGATGCTGCTCCATCTCTGCCTCCATCTCTTAAGTGAGCCTCTTTCTCTGTCATCTGTGCATAGGGTCAAAAGAGTCGTTGCTGTCCGCGACCATATCAGCCAATGAGGAGGCAATGACAATCTTGGAAGAAGTGATCATGTACACTTTCCAGCAATGTGTCTACTATATCACCAAGGTAATCTGTCACCGCGGCAACGGAGCCATCTTCTTAATGAGCAAGACATCATTTTAAAGTTGTTTGACCCTCGTTCACACAGAAGAGCTGATTGAGTTGTTGCACACACACAATAAATGACTAGCGAAGGTCAGAATATGAATGAGCTAGAGGTTATTTTGCAATTTCAGATTACTGTCATCATAATGTGTGTGTGTGTGTGTGTGTGTGTGTGTGTGTGTGTGTGTGTGTGTGTGTGTGTGTGTGTGTGTGTGTGTGTGTGTGTGTGTGTGTGTGTGTGTGTGTGTGTGTGTGTGTGTGTGTGTGTGTGTGTGTGTGTGTGTGTGTGTGTGTGTGTGTGTGTGTGTGTGTGTGTGTGTGTGTGTGTGTGTGTGTCTCCAGGCTCTTTATGTAGTGTTACCAGGTTTGTTGGACTGTAATCCGTTTCCAGTGGACAGCTCTGAGCCCTGCTGGAAAGGAGGTGTAGGGTTTCCTGAACCTGTGCGCAGGGTCCTGCAGGTGAACATGTGTATTTGTTTTGTTTAGCAGTGGCTTTGCAGCGTCATGCAATGTTGTCTTGTTTTGTGCAATTACCATTTTTCTAAAACTAGATTAGCCCCCTGTAGATCATTGGATGATTGTTAAACTATTGGCATGAATATGTATTGTGTACTCTTCACAAGACAAACAATAATGCTCCAGAAGCTCCATATTGAAGTAACAATAGGCAAAATACATTTTCGAGCAGATTGTGACTTTAATGTAATTAATTAAAACTAGCAATAAAATAAATGATGACAATTATTGTGAAATGGAGAAACAAAATTGAAAAGTTTTTTTGTTCACGGTTTTCCTGAATTTTGCCAAGAAAACAAATAGAAAATATAGAATAGACTCCAACATTTAAATCAGTCTAAGAACTTCATATTTTGACTTAATCCCGTGGAAGATAACATGTTTTAATTAAATATGGAGACACATCTTGTGTTAAAAAAATGCTTACAAAATATGTATCTGCATGAAACCTCACAATAATGGCAGAATTACAACGATTTTGTGACAGACAAAAGTAGAAGGTAATTCAATTTAGATTTTTCCTAAATGACGTTATAAGCGTAACAGCATATCATACAGCATAAGATGATTGTTTCCAAACTGGGTTTAGATATGGAAATATCAGCAGCATGTGTGTAAAATATCCTGTCAAACACACCGATGCACCTGAGGGGAGGTCTCTGCTAAGAATGAGACGCACTGGTCCACAGCTCAGACTGGCTGATGACACCTTTCTTTATTTTGCTTCACGCAGCAAGACATATAGTCCCATATGAGCTGCCAAGGTCAAATAAACACAACTCTGACTTTCTTATCCTGTTCTTTTTCCTAACCTTTTTTGACCTTGAGTTATGTTGTAAAAGTATTTTTGGGATCTTTCTCAAATGTCATTAACCCTTCAAACCTTATTGACCTGCCAGGGGGTCCATTTATGTAACGTTTCGGTGGAGAAGATGCTGAGTATATTAGGTGGGAACTTGGGGGTTGGGTATTAAATTATACACTGGAATATCTCTATATTTAATGGAATCGTGCCGCTGTAACTCTTGTCGTCTGTGGTAATGGAACTGCAGACACAAAAGCAACAATGGATACTCACCCGTGTGTGTGTGTGTGTGTGTGTGTGTGTGTGTGTGTGTGTGTGTGTGTGTGTGTGTGTGTGTGTGTGTGTGTGTGTGTGTGTGTGTGTGTGTGTGTGTGTGTGTGTGTGTGTGTGTGTGTGTGTGTGTGTGTGTGTGTGTGTGTGTGTGTGTGTGTGTGTGTGTGTGTGTGTGTGTGTGTGTGTGCAGGTGTTTCAGAACGGCCAGGAGCTTCTGCAGAGCTACCAGGTCCACCCGGAGATCCAGGCTCAGATGTTCGCTTACCTCTTCTTCTTCTCCAACGTGTCACTGTTTAACCAGCTAATGGACAAAGGTAGTGCAAAAAGCATGCACACTCACACCCCATTAGAGCCCCCTCAGGATTTGTACAGTTGTAAGTGTGTGTGCAAGAGAGAGAGAAAGAGAGAGAGAGAGTGTGACCCTGTGTCCTTGTCAGCATTTTGACAGAGGCTAACCTAGATGTGTCCTCTATGCCCTTCTCCTATCTGCATTCTGTTTCTCCCCCCTTCACCTCCTCCTCCTCCTCCTCCTTGCCTTCCATCCTTCCATCTGGCCATCGGGGGGTGAGAGGTGGGGGTGGATGGAGGAGAGAGAGAGGAGTTAGAGGAAGGAGGGGGAAGGAGGGGGAAAGGTCAGCATGAAGGGTAAAGGGCGGGAAGTTGTTGTGAGGACCGTGCTAATCGTCTATTACTTTGTCTGAAAACAGAAATGGTCATTTACTGCCGGCTATTTCCGTGCGTTTGACCACCCATCACTCCCAACCTCTCCACATCGTCCCTCTGTATCTTTAGCCTGCACACACACCCTCACGCTCCCGCCATATGTCTTCATTAGCCGGTGGAGACAGGAGAGATCACATACCTGGCAGAAGGAGAAATACCTTTATATTCATGCGGAGGCTCCTCTCTCCCCCTCCTCCTCCTCGTCTCCACCTTGCTCTCTCCGTCTGTCTGGCTTTCTCTTCCTCTCCCTCGCTCTCCTCTTTGTCGCTCATTGATATTTCTGCACTGGTGGTGTCCATGGTAACAGGGAAGTGAGTTTGTGGCAGGTAACGCTGACGCTTGCACTGAGCGCTCTCTGCAACACTCACTCTGACAGCCTGATATTACGGAAGAGATGTGATACGGTGCAGGCGCTCTGTGTTCTCCTGCTTTTGTACGAGTGTGTGTTGTCACACCTTTTGTCGGAGAGTGTCAAAGACTCTGATGTGTCTGTATACCAGCTGCTAGGAAGCATTATGACACATTTGCAAAGAGGTTAAGTGATGTCTCGTCTTTAGTGATGCCTCACACATAGATTACTGTATCTGTAGACATAAGCCTATTACGGAGGGGAGTGTGTGTGTGTGTGTGTGTGTGTGTGTGTGTGTGTGTGTGTGTGTGTGTGTGTGTGTGTGTGTGTGTGTGTGTGTGTGTGTGTGTGTGTGTGTGTGTGTGTGTGTGTGTGTGTGTGTGTGTGTGTGTGTGTGTGTGTGTGTGTGTGTGTGTGTGTGTGTGTGTGTGTGTGTGTGTGTGTGTGCACCTAAAACATATGGCATAATATTTGAAGGGTTAGAGTATGTGTGTGTGCTGTCTGCACATTATGCTGTCAGTTGATAGGATGCATGAAGCTTCCTGTCATGTCTAACTTGTGGTGGCATTGTCTGTCTGAAAATAATCAGGTTTACTCATTCTGTCACCAGAAGGCTCCTTGATTTATCTAGGATGAATAAAACTGTTGATTTTGTGCTACGAACACCTTACAGTATCTTGTGAAAACACATTTTTGAAAACAGTGGCTTCTTCTGTTAATTTCAGCATAAAAATATGTGTTCACATTCAATCATTTTAAGAAAACAGTCTTGTCAGGATTCATTTGACGATTAAAAGGATCTGTATTTCCAGTTTTAAACATCTTCACCTTCACATCTATGTTTTGTCCGTTATTTATAATCATTACATTAAGTCAGAAGTGCAACGATTGGTAGATTCAATCTTTTTAGGGTCACAAAAATGGAAAGATAACATTAAATTATATGAGAACCTATATAATATTTTCACGCCAACAAAAACATTTAAACTAAATATAAGTATGTGCTAAGATGGCTCTTACATTTATTTTGTCTCTAATTATTTGTATAAAATGTATCAAGAGAGGTTCATTTGTCATCTGGGGTGTCGTTAACGTTAGTCCAGTTGTTTGTCATTGTTTGTACCAAACCCCGGCAGAGGTCTAATCTCACATTGGGGGGTATTTCAGAAAGATTAAATAGTCATTATAGCTGCATTGAGGTAATGGAAGGACAGATTGACAAATGCCAGATTTCAATTTATCGCCTGCTTAACCATCAACAAAACTTCCTTTCAGTTCTTTGAAGTGATGCAGAGAAACAAAGGATTACAGAGTGAGGAATGTCATCTGAGCCCCGCTGCAGCGCTGCATTTGTATTCTGCAAGGAGCAGGCTGCTCTGCGCTGTGCCCATTGTGTCCCTGCCTTCAAAATCTAATTACTTACACAAATGTATTTCTGTATTGTCGTACAACGCATGCAGAGAAACATTCACTGTCTCTGTGTTAGTCTGCCTTCCCTTAGACACGCACACACCCAGAATAGAAAATGTACTGCAGTGTCTCAGAGGAAAATATCCAAACACTCACTACAGGATGTGTGTGTGTGTGTGTGTGTGTGTGTGTTTGTGTGTGTGTGTGTGCAGGTCCATCTCGGGGTTGGTTCCAGCGGTCGAAAGTGCTGCAGATTCAGGCGTGTTTACGGATGGTCATGGAGTGGGCAAGCAAGTCGGGTCTGGGACACCTGGCCGACAAATTCTTCACCAAACTCAACAGCGCTGTGTCCATACTGGCCACGCCCCCACAACAGCTCACACAGGTATCACACACACACACATAATCGGCTAAAATCCTGTACGGCATTGCTAGCCAGCACTAATAAGGTATCAAAACGTATATACAGGACTGTCTCAGAAAATTAGAATATTGTGATAAAGTTCTTTATTTTCTGTAATGCAATTAAAAAAACTAAAATGTCATACATTCTGGATTCATTACAAATCAACTGAAATATTGCAAGCCTTTTATTATTTTAATATTGCTGATTATGGCATACAGCTTAAGAAAACTCAAATATCCTATCTCTAAATATTAGAATATCATGAAAAAGTATACTAGTAGGGTGTTCAACGAATCACTTGAATCGTCTAATTAACTCGAAACACCTGCAAGGGTTTCCTGAGCCTTGAAAAACACTCAGCTTGGTTCAGTAAACTAAATCACAAGTATGGGGAAGACTGCTGATCTGACTGCTGTCCAGAGGACCGTCATTGACACCCTCCATCAGGAGGGTAAGACACAAAAAGAAATTTCTCAAAGAGCAAGCTGTTCACAGAGTGCAGTTTCAAAGCACATCCACAAAAAGTCTGTTGGAAGGGGGAAATGTGGCAGGAAACGCTGCACAACCAAGAGAGATGACCGCAGCCTTAACAGCATTGTGAAGAAGAGTCGCTTCCAGAATTTGGGGGAGCTTCAAAGACAGTGGACTGAAGCTGGAGTCCAGGTATCAAAAGTCACTGTTCACAGACGTGTCCGGGAAATGGGCTACAATAGCCGTATTCCCATGGTCAAGCCACTTCTGAACTCAAGACAACGGAAGAGGCGTCTGACTTGGGCTAAGGAAAAGAAGCACTGGACAGTTGCACAGTGGTCCAAAGTCCTCTTTTCAGACGAAAGCAAGTTTTGTATTTCATTTGGAAGTCAAGGCGCCAGAGTCTGGAGAAAGGCTGGAGAGGAGCAAAATCCAAGTTGCTTGAAATCCAGTGTGAAGTTCCCACAGTCAGCGATGGTTTGGGGAGCCATGTCAGCTGCTGGTGTTGGTCCACTGTGTTTCATCAAGCCCAAAGTAAATGCAGCTGTGTACCAAGAGATTTTAGAGCACTACATGCTTCCGTCTGCTGAAAAGCTCTATGGAGATGAGGAATTCATTTTCCAGCATGATCTGGCACCTGCCCACAGTGCCAAAACCACCAGTAACTGGTGTACTGACCATGGCATTACTGTCCTCGATTGGCCTGCAAATTCCCCTGACCTGAACCCCATAGAGAATATGTGGGGTATTGTGAAGAAGAAGCTGAAAGACACCAGACCCAACAATGCTAATGAGCTAAAGGCCGCTATTGAAGCATCCTGGGCATCCATAACACCTCAGCAATGCCACAGGCTGATTGCCTCCATGCCACGCCGCATTGATGCAGTAATCCGTGCAAAAGGATTCCCAACCAAGTACTGAGTGCATTAATGGACATTTTCAAATGTTTGATTGTGTTTTGCTGTTATAAATCTTTTTTTTTTACTTGGTCTGAGGAACTATTCTAATTTTTTGAGATAGGATTTTTGAGTTTTCTTAAGCTGTATGCCATAATCAGCAATATTAAAATAATAAAAGGCTTGCAATATTTCAGTTGATTTGTAATGAATCCAGAATGTATGACATTTTTGTTTTTTTAATTGCATTACAGAAAATAAAGAACTTTATCACAATATTCTAATTTTCTGAGACAGTCCTGTATAAAGAGAGCTTACCGTATTCAAATGTGTTTCAATGGAGGTTATCAGTATTACAGCTGCTCAACCCTGATTGACTGTAATCAAGTTGACTGTTTTAAATACATTTGAAAGAACTGCTGTTCATAAAGCAAGTAACTCTGATCAGCTATTGATTAACGACGTATTTTGAAGGGTCCAGCCAGGATCCGGCCACACTGCTCTTCACCTCCAAGACTGGAAAGCACTGACCTCCCAGGTCTTCTGATTCCTTTCTCTTCCCTGTGTGCAGTTAAGTTGGCGGGCTCTGTCCAGTGAGCACCCGGCTCTGAAGCCAGTACAGCTGCACAGGATCCTCACCCAGTACCAGCTCACAGCAGAGATAGGCCCTGTCCCATCATGGCAGCCCAGCAGCGAGGACGAGGCGTATATATACAGAACAGGTACATTTTTATTTGAGTGGCCAACCATCAACTTTGAATGAACCGCTTAAAATGAAAAACGTTGCTGTTTATAACATCATGCGCTTTCTAAACTTACACCCAGCCACAGTAGAGTTTGGGGAGCTCTAATGCCTCTGCATGCACACGCTGATGCAGCACCCTTTGAAAACATTACTGAACATGTGGAATGCAGTCCAGTGAAGAATAGTAAAGTAAAATACTGTTTTGCTCTCTGTTGTATTGTACAATATATAGCACACTGTCAAAACTAAAATGCACAGAATTTAGGTGAAGAAGCACCTTTTTCTGCATCTTATTTTGATGCAAAGACTCATTCACTAACAGGAATGTAGCACAAAAATCCAAATTGTTAAAAAAATAGATTTTGTCTTTTAAATCAATGATTCCTTGTGATCTCAGTATCGACATCACTTTCTGGCCATACGCTGCCCTACCAGTGAGTGAAAGATTGCTGGCTCATAATGCCCTCGTGTTATAAGAGGGGAATGTTTAGCCTCTGCAGTATATACTGGTCTAACACTCCTTAAAATCATTGTTGGAAGAATGTTACATTAATATTTAAGGTGTCCCCTCCACTCAGAAACGTGTTTTGCTTTTAATAACTTCACTGTGATGTCTGACCTTCAACGTGCAGAGTTTATTACCAAAGGGCTGTTTTAACACTCATCTGCCAAAAGGGGGGAAGTTTGAACTACTTTATATACAGTATGTCTTTTTGAATGCATCATCTTTTATTAAGTAGAATTCATCTGAATCTGCAAGGGAACTTTAATTGCTGTTCTCACTTAAATGTAATGTCATGTAACTACTCAGGTAAACTAAACATATCTCAAAGTTATACTAAAGATAATGCACTTTTAAAAGTCTAAACATGATCATAACCAGAACATTTGTTTTTGTTTTGAACGCAGACGAGGACATGTTTTATATCTCACATTTATTGTAACTAGCAGCTGTGGTTAGCATTCAATTGCTATCCAGTAGGAGTTCTAAATGTGAAAAATGCAAAACAGGAAAAGTGACAGGCCGATAGGGAGCTGTTCTGTGTGTGTGTGTGTGTGTGTGTGTGTGTGTGTGTGTGTGTGTGTGTGTGTGTGTGTGTGTGTGTGTGTGTGTGTGTGTGTGTGTGTGTGTGTGTGTGTGTGTGTGTGTGTGTGTGTGTGTGTGTGTGTGTGTGTGTGTGTGTGTGTGTGTGTGTGTGTGTGTGTGTGTGTGTGTGTGTGTGTGTGTGTGTGTGTGTGTGTGTGTGTGTGTGTGTGTGTGTGTGTGTGTAGGTGCGCTAACATCAGTCTGTGTGTGTTTAGTGGACCTCCTGGAGAGCTTTGAGAACCACCCTCCCATAGTGCTGCCCAGCGGCGGCTTCAGAGTGGACCTGGAGAGCGAGTGTGTGGAGGACAGCATCTACAGACAGCTGCTCTACATCCGCCACTACCTGTGGGGGCTGCGCACCAAGACGCAAACACACGCCAACACTCCCAGTGTACACACACACTCCAACGGGACCAACACAGCCGACTGGCCCGACGTACAGGTCAGGAAACACACTATGCACTCTGTCAGACGCACACACCTCGCAGTAATCCAGGCCATGTGCCTCGGCAGCTGTGGTTTTTGAGGAGTTCCTCCATAATCCCATGAATGAAAGACAAAAACCCTCTACTCTAGCCAACACACACACACACACACACACACACACACACACACACACACACACACACACACACACACACACACACACACACACACACACACACACACACACACACACACACACACACACACACTCACAGAAACCTAGACATGGTTAAATCATGGTTAATCTGATTAGTCTTCAGGCTGTCTAATTAGTGGGAACGGCTGACTAGACCATAATCCCTAGTGTTACTGCACCCTCGTATATACACATTTTCATGCACAAAGAAACAGGTACACCAACAAATATCCTATACGTGTCTTTAAAATGATTATACATCACTTTACTCATTGTTTAATTGGACTGTTTTGTCCTGCAACATTTAGTTTATTGTATTGATGTTGTTTTTGTACATGTATGTAGTTTACTTCGTCTACATTACTTACACATTGGTCTTGCAAGATAATCTTCCACCTTTTTATTCTACTCGGTTTCTTCTTGCACTATTATATTGTTAGTTTAAGAGTTTTTTATGTCTAACATATATTTTTATGTTGCATTGTTGGAGTAGCCTGGGTCTCAACATTTTCATTGCCATAACTACACTGTAGCGACTGTGCACATGACAATAAACCCTTAGAATCTCAAACAAACAAAAGATCAAAGTTAATAGGAATATTTATTTTCAAATCATTTCGTCCTCTCCTCATACTGTCCTCTAAAGTCTTTCTGTCCGATCCCGGCACAGAGGGAGTTGCTGCCTCCGGCCCACAGCAGTCCCCGCTCCGGGGGTCCTGGGGAGGAGGTGACGGGGGAGCCGGGAGAGGATAGGGCACGGGAGAGGCCTCCAGGCCAGTCACACACACACAGCCTCCGGAGGAACGGCACCATCCACCACGCCCGGACAGCAAATCCAGACCCGTCCTGCCTCTTGACCCCCACCAACACCCCGCTGTACCCCGACGAAGGGGGAGGGGGGGGAGGAGGAGGAGGAGGAGGAGGAGGGGGAGGGAAGTTCATAGGCCCCATCGCCCAGACTAACGGCTGCAGCAGCAGAACTGTGGCCGAGTGTAAAAAGACCAACGGACTCATCAGCAATGGACTGGAGGGTAGGCTGAATATTATACAGGGGGTGGACAAAATAACAAGAACACATGAGCATGATAAAGGAATCCAGAACAGAAACACCACAGTTCAACTTGTCATAAAAAAAATCTCTTAAATATTTTTAAGACAGAACATTGTGAGCTTCAACAAAAATATGATTTACTAACTCACATATTGTATTGCGTTGTTATTTTTTCCATTGCACATCAGCTGTTTAAGTTTTAAGCCTTGCAGTTCTTTACACATAACATTAGCGATTCATTCAGCCAAGTTTTTACGATTCAGAAACCTCAGGCTTAATTAGTGCTAATATCCCGTGTCTGATTATCTCACTGAATTGTTAGATTACATATGATTGGAGGTACCATGATGCTTGAGATCCTGCATCAATGTAATTCAAACATATTTTTTAACTGCATTACTCAAACTCAAGGTTGTTGCGCCAACATCACATCCACTAAATGATATTGTAAAAGTGTTTTGGATCATCTCTACACTTTATATTAATATATACACTGCATTATAAACAATGTCGCATATTATAATGGAAATACATTTGCTAGTATCACATTCAAATTCCCCCTGGAATTGACCAATGTGAAAAGGACACTTTACATTGGACATTAACTTTTGCGTCTCAGTTTCCTCTTCTGTGCTTCTCCACTCACTTAACTTTAAAGACAACAGATCAGACACTGTGACATATTGAAAACACCTACACAAAATGAGTGCAATTCTTAATTTATTCAAAGCTGCAATTATCAAAATAATTTAAATGAATGGTGTCAATGAAAACATTAATGTTAAAGAGGTCCCTTGTTGCCAAAAAAAAAAAGATCAACAACAAAGAGTTTTAGCCTCTGATAGCTCATACATTTGATTGAACAACACATTTACTGTCAACTGCTCTCATTTCCAGCTGCAGCAAGAAGTTGGTCTCTGAAAAAACGTTCTAATAAACTCATGCTGAGCTTCACATTGGAGAAAAGCTCGTTAAGCCACTAGCTAGTAACACAGTTGGAAGTCAGAGCCCGAATGAGATCTAAAATTGGGTTACTCTGTTGGTTGCTTTGGAGTTACTCTGCCCCCTAGTGGCCACACATCGATATAACGTACACTACTTTCTGTGCACTTCTGTGTAGTTTATACACTGGAGCTTTTAGATCAGCAGGATATTTCCTGTGCATGTTACAGTGTAGTGAGTGTGACATCTGCAGGCTTCTGTCAGAAGCACGTGTGTGTGTGTCAGATCAGGTCTGTAGCATGTAGCATGTGTCTCAGTATCTGTGTGTGTGTGTTCTGCACAGTAACACCTTTCATGTTTGTCCGACCCCATAGCAAGACCCTGTGTGTCTGTGTGTTTGTGTGTGTGTGTTTTTTTGTGCATTTGGGTGTCCGTGTCCTCTGCAGGGTGTATTAGTGGGTGTGAGTTTCCTTTCCCTGTATCATCCCCTGGCGCCCCTCCCCTTCCTGATGACTTGTGTGTGGTGTTTGTAGTGGAACTGGACAAAGGACCCTACGGACTCGGCATGGGACTCATAGACGGCCTGGTGAGTACACAGACGTTCAGAAACAGATTTCACTTTTTATCTTGCCTGTCAGTCCAGGTTTCAGTGTTGTATTTTTCTGTTAAAAAAAGTTTTAAAAAGACACAGTATAGTAGTTCTTGCAAAAAGTTAAAAACAGTAATGCTATAAGAACGGTCTTAGTATGTCAAAAAAAAAAAAAAAATCATAGTGGCCATAAAAGTTTAGGAAGTCACAGTGTTGTCATGTTATTATTGATTTTCAATGGTGATGAGTTGCTTATTTTATATCATTATAACTTGAATATAAAATTTCCTTAGACTCTAGATTTAGACTCCGGAAGCCAACGTTTACCTGCAGTTAATTTCACATTACATACCTGATTTAGAAACAACAAAAACTGTTGATTTTATCGTTACAAGTGTCCCGTAAAAGTTGAAACGCAAACCTTTCAGGTATTAAAAAGAAGGACATGTATCTTCATTGGCCGCAGTATAAATGAGTTTCTCTACCAGCTACATAATGGACACTCTCACTCTGTTCAAACTATAACTCTTGTCCCCCCCGCAGCACACTCCTCTCAACGCTCCAGGCATCTACATCCGAACTCTGATCCCCGACGGCCCAGCGTCGTCTGACGGCAGGCTGAGGATCGGAGACCGCATCCTGGCTGTGAACGGGACCAGCCTGATAGGAGCCGACTACCAGAGGTACACTGGAGCTGTCTGTGACCACCACAATGGGCTGGAGGAGATTAACGATACTGCTGGGTGATATTGAGTTTGGTGACAGAGGGAGCAATCTCCCCACAATGCTAACCGTACCCATGGCTGTTGGCCTTTCAAGCTGATTGATTACTGTGATTGATTGATGTGAGCCCAGACCGTCTCTGCTGAGCTCTGAGTAACCGGACTCTTTGTCTCTCTTCACTTCCTCCTCAGCGCCGTGGATCTGATTCGCCTGGGAGGAGGTCGCCTACGCTTCCTGGTGGCCAAGTCCGACCCCGACGTCTCGGAGAAGATCAGCGCCTCCTCCTGCTGACTGTCTCCGAGCAACCGCTGCACAACACGGGAGGGAGAGGTAGGACAGCGAGACGACGCGGGATACAGATGTGTGCACTCGAACAGCACACACACAAACACACACAGCATGACATATGGGTGTGAAAACTAGCGACAGCACAAAGCCAAGCAATCAAACTGGAGATTAACACTCCACGACTCCACAGCTGCCAGACCCGCTGCCCTCACGCTGACTCCAACTGGGTTTGTGTGACAGACAGAGTCCGTAACCCACGGCGACACCAAAGGGAGACGCTGCGAGGAAAAGTCGCCTAATTAATCAGCGTTGGAGGCAATCGAGGTCTAGCCAGCCAGTACGCAGCCTGATGGGGTTTAAAGCACAGCAAACTTAAAACGTTTTCATTTCCCTTTGGCTGGTGCTCGCAGCATGTGAACACATTGGGATATTTTCCACATGAATTTTAGAATAATTGTACTAGACTTTCAGTAGCATGGTGAAATAGCTGCCCATCTCTCCAAAACAAGGAACTGTGGACACGAACTGACTGTACTTCTTAAAGCACTTGCAGACAAACATGAAACCGAGGTTCTCTTCGATGGATGTTTTACACAACGCTTTTAGAGTGGAATGTTTTCTAATCCTGTTTGTTAGCAACTCCCAAAGCCCTGTCTGCTCAACAGACTCTATGAATGTTGACTTTCGCACCAGAGAGTGGCTGCAAAAGGAGGAAGAAGTAAAGTCAAGACACAGCCCAGCTCCCCTATTTCACATTTAACCTCATCGTGGACTTCATCCCGCCACCGGACAACGGAGGAGTTCCGGATGCTCCACGTGCACAGGGGATGTGCAGCTGCTGGGGGACATTGTTATTTATTAATGACTGGATCATCAAGACCACAAACTTTACTCCAGGTTCTGATGCTCAATCGTTGTGTGTATAAGCTACACTTGTGTTGTTGTCAATATATGCGGTATTTATCTGAGGTGTAAATAGTCCTTTGTAAATATGTAACACCTGGTCACATATTGTGTGGACATTCAAAAGAGAAACTACATTTTGGGGATTTCTCTATAACCTTCTTTGACTCTGAAAAATACTGATGGAAAAAAGGAGTGTAATTTTCTAAAATGGCAGAAATATAGTTGTGGATTTATTTGAAACATTTAAAGAATTCAAGAACTATTAACAAGAATCGACTTCTGAAATTCTTATTCCAGAAGGGTCATTAGCTGCACTTTGATTCAGCAGTTACTCAAATTACAGAAAAGCATGTCTTATTGGTGGTATCTAGCTAAAGTCCCTTTTGAGGTTTGAGATATTTCTGATTAAGAATTTCCTTCTAACCCTTCCTGGTTGTTCACAGAATTATCAAATTTCACCTAAACATTAAACAGCAGCTGTCTTTCCAGAGATCGCGTATTTTCAGTTTCTCTGGATGATATACTAACCCAGGGTTCGAGTTATAATCTGAGTTTTATGGGGTTCTTTAAAACTGACGTTAGGAGCGGAGATAAATATATCAATGACAGCCGGGTAATAACGTTAATAACGGGTGATATTTATATACCTTTGAGGTGAAGTGAAGGCATATTGTCATTCAAGAGAGAATACGATGCGTAGTTCTTTTGGAAAACATGTTAAATAATACTCATTACATTGACAAATGCATTATTTGTGATTAAAATAATGGTTGTTGGTAATGTATTAGCAACCCCCACAGATGTAAGGTTCCCCTGCTTTCATAGGAGCTCAGACCCCTCCTTACAGGAGCTCACCTCCCATTGGCTCCCACATAACTCGAACCCTGTACTGACCTCACTATATGTCACCATAAAAGGATTATTTATTAAATATAAAGTTGTCCCAATTCACTGTGATGTCTGTGGATTATCCAGAGTTATAGGGATATTTTTCTGGAAGTATAGGTTGCAGACAATTCTATAGTTTAATAATTAGATCTACAAATATAGGCAACCGAAACAGCAGACATGTCCTTGTGTCATTTGGCTGAGTGGACCCTTTTAAAAAGAAGACCAGTAACAACAAGACCAAGTCACCTTCAAAAGAAAAAGCAATACAAGTCCCTGATTCAAATGTAAGGTGACTAAGGAAAAATAAGCCACGTTAGTCAGTTCTGTTCGGACTTTTGTTCTGCCCTCAGCTCTGTGGATCACAACATAGTGACCTTCTGTCAAAATAAAAACGCTGCATCTGTGCAGATCCAGATGTTTATTGTCTCTCTTACTAAAAGAAGCTCAGACTTAGACGGTTTTCATTATTGATTAATCTGCCAATCATTCTTCCAATTAATATATTAAAATACCTAGCTCATTTTTTACTGGCCAAAACCCACTAGAGAAAGTTAAACTAGCCACTATTTTCAATGAGAAATGACCAAAATGTATTTATTTATGATTTACATGTGTTGAAATGTCAGACCCAACGTTGAATCTTTTCCCCCCCGTCAGGTTTGTACAACTTGGCTTTAATCTGTTTATGTTCATTTATTTGCAGTAACATTTACATTTGTGTGGATTTGAAGGATTTTGGACATTGATTTCATGCATGTATATTATTCTCTGTTCATTATTTATACTGTTGAAACATGATGGTACCTAAGAATAAAGATTGTTAAATACTTGTTCATGTTTCTGCGTAGAAACCCACCTACTGTCCCAACAACAGAGTGACAGAGTCTGCAGACCCCGGTCACATGAAAGAAGGCAATATAATATTTAAGTCAATGAGGAATTTTAATTTGTGCTACACATTTTAACAAATCACAAAAACAGAAACATTTAAAAATACATATACTTCTCTATTTCCAGAATGTTTACGTATTGATGACAGCTGTTTTTAAAAATAGCAAAATATTTTTTCTTTTTTTCCAAAAATCAGAAAAAATACCTTCTAAATAGCTTTGTCATTTAGCAGATAGAGCAGCATACAATCATTACGCATCTTTTTTTGTTTGTTTTCTAATAATGTGCAACAACAATCACTGAAATCTTGCGCACATTGTGCCTGATTGCCAGCTAAAAATGAGGCCTGTGCGAGGAGGTTGGGGAAAGCTAAAGGCAGTGAGAGATTAGAGTGTGGGGGGGGGGGGGGGGGGGGGGGGGAGAAAGTGCTGAAGAGTATAAAGCTGAGGCAGTGTCTGTGACAAGGACTGCCAACAGTGTGATGAGTCTTTAGAGACTGCTCACTGAGGAGAGGGACAGAGGTAGATTGGGAGAAAGGTTAATGCTTTTACAGGAAACTGAAAGCAAAAGAGTGGGGAGCCAAGAGTAGAAAATATTCAAAAGTACCATACAGAAAGAAAGAAAGAAAGAAGCAGTTGAAATGTGTGGTCATGTGTTGGTCCCGCCCTTCCCCTGATAAGTCTACGGATGCTGACATTACTGTCACCACTGTAGTGTTGCCGATCATTGTACTGTTAAAGAAGCGCTTTGTTTACAAACTAAAAAAAGGTAAAGCTGTCTAAAGGTTAAAATAAAATGACAAAGTAGAAATCTTTAAGGCTTTAAGGATTATTACAATAATGCTTTTCTGTGCTAAGACAAACAAAAGTGTACGCACAGGCTGTTCCATTTCTCCTTTTGCCACTACTGAAACAAAAGAAAACAAATTAAAACAACAATCAGTTTGTCTACATTAGGTTAGCTCCACTTCAATCACTTCCAAATAGATGCCTCTTGTTTCGCCCGTCTGCTGTCCAATCACACGGATCCTGTCGAGTCTGCTTCACACTGATAAACCGATCTGAGCTGAAGTGAAGCAAAAACTGCTGAGTCCTTCTTTTTCATTCCTGGATCTCCTCATATCTTTCAAAACAATACCCAATTTCTTTTTGTTGTATGCTTTCCAGAGAAAAGCAAGAAGGATAGACAATTTCACATTCTGGTCTCAGTCTTTATGTTAACATCTTTCTTTTCTTTACTCAGAGAAAATCTTTTTTTCAGTAGGGATTGCTATATGAGAAGTACAATCATATTTTTAACAGTCTCCCAAGCCCGATCAAATGGTCTGGGTACACACAGTTAAGTCCTCTCCATATTTCTGTCCATGGTTTGTGTGACACTACAAAATATATAAACTCTGATCGTCACAGTTTCTTTTGTAAATGCCAGCCATTTCAAATCTCTGAGCACACTTGCCCTAGTTTCTAAATCAGGCAGTGACTGATCAGAAGTGCCGGAGAGTTCTTTGGCCTGAGAGAGAAACTGATGAGATATGATCCAACATTCACGTAGTAAAGTAGTGCTCAAATGATTTAATATGCATAATGCTCTCGTAAGCTTAATATCTGTGTTTTCAGTGAATGAAGGATTACATTCAAAAGACTGTAAAGCTGAAAAAGTCCTGAAAGATTTATTTGCTTTTTACATTCAGAATGTATTGAAAGTTTTTGTATCTATTTTTGACCAAAATATATTTTCCTTACAATTTATTTCCCTTCTGTTGAGAGAGGCTGCCTGTACATGTATTGGCCGTGTCAGCTGCAGTCATATCAAATGAGTATAAAAGAAGCAGATAGGGGCCGTGAGGAGGCGGTCCATCGGGTACCTGTAAGAGACCCTGGGCTTTACTTCCTGGGGTCGTGGTTTTGTGTTGTCATGGCAACGATGACAGGCTGCTGAGCCGGCGTGACTTGATGCTGAGCAGATTCAAGGCCGCCCCCGTCCTCCATCTTTGGCCGCTTGGACTGCGGCTCCCCGGGGTGCTCGGATAACGACTCTGCACCCGGCTGTCGGCTCAGCAGCACCGGGGGGGAGCTGGAGGCCTGGGCAGCCAGGATCTGCAGAGGACTGCTCAGGCCTGGGGGGGGGGGAGAAGAGGGAAGGGAGAGTCAGGTGGGGTCAGTGTCTGATGAGTGATGAGGGAAAACGAGATATTACACAGGTAGCCTTGTTTTAAACTGTTTTTTATGTTTTGTTATCAAGCTGCAACACATCCTCTGTTCTCACTGTCGGGGCTAAGACCCTTAAACAAAGCTTGATACTCTAAGTATGGAAAATAAAACCTACGCACGTAAAAAGCAATAACCTTTTAAAAATAAATGTAAGATGTTAACATGTCGAAAATGCAATATTTTATTCTGCTCCGTCTACAGTCATTTGCATATTTGTTATGTGTTATACAAGAACAGCTCCGTATCTCATCTTTAAAACAAGCTAAAAACAAAGCTGTCAGTAAGAGGTATAGCTGCTTATTTTTCTATGTATCTTAAAACTTGGCAAACCCTGCTGGATGTCTAAATGTAAACACCACTCAGCATTGAGGATGTTTTTTGTCATGTAAGATTTGTTTCCAGTGAGATATCACTGATTCTACAGTGACGTTAGTGTCCTCCTCCAAGAACAAGTTGATTCTTATAATGTTCTGAACGTATTCTTTAAATAATATGAAAAAGTAATAATTTAGAAGAGTAGTGGTTTGCCCAGTACAATGCCCACATCTGTATCTTGATGGCTTGAATCCATCTTTTGGAGCAGAAACATTGACATGCATCATCATGACTGTGCAGTGATGGCAGGAGAGTCTCACCAGATGCATTAGCAAAGCTGGTTACTGTGGCAACAGCAGCAGCAGCAGCGGTGTGTTTGCCATTCTGAGTAACAAGACGAACAGGAAGTTGATGTAAACCGAGGGCCAGGTTCCTGCCGTCCCCGCCCTGCACCGCACTGTCCACGGTCTGGATCACCCGCTCCCTGGTCAGCTGGGCGTCTGAGGGACACAGTGCACACATGTCAAAGCCAAACCAACTAAATGTTTATGAAAGTGCATCAAATTATATTATATAGAAAAACTGCCACAAAAAAAAGTGTCCCTTCCTAAAACACAGCATATATCTACCATTCATCCAAATGAACTATTTTGGACATTTGATCAAAGAGTGTAGTTCTTAAATGATCTTATATTTAGCAGTAAGTATTTACTCTTCTCTACACTTGTAACATTCAAACACAAAGCACATATAATAAGGTCAAATTCATCTGCAAACATATAACTCTGGACTTTGAGAAGCAAGCTTGGATCACAATTAGTAAACTGATAAACATCTAAACAGTTACATTTAAATGTGCTTTTATAGTTCAATCAATGTATTTCACAAAGGTAGAAAAAGTCAACATGTTGGTGTATCCAAACATCTTACACAATCCAAAACAAGTAGCCTGGGAGCTAAATGCAGACAGACCTTTGTATATCTTCAAATACCACAGAGATGTACAACAATTATGGAGCATGACAAAAGCTTTAAAGATGTAGACGTGGAGATGAGCAGAACTACTCAGAAGGGCTGCCCGATGATGGCAAAAATCATAATCTCGATTATTTTGGTCAATAATTGATATCACGATTATTAAAAACGATTATCCATTTACTTTGAAACCATGCATTTATTGGAGAGAAAAAAAATGTGAGCAGTATGTTTTTAACAGTTGATTACCCTGAACTTTAAGTATAATTCAACTGAAAAACCAATACAAAAAAAAATGTAATAATAAAAAGATACTTGTTTGATTTCGATGACGTTGTTTTCGTAATCGTTACAAGCCATAATCGTAATTGCGATTAATTGAGCAGCCCTACTACTCAGTCATTACCAGGTACTGATGGATCACATAAAGCAAACGGAGCATTTCTATAACAGATGGTTTTACCTCTGAACTCACTGTGGCCCTCTGCTCCTCCAGCGCTGTATCCATTGGGGGGGTGGGAGGTTAGCGGGGTGCTGGTGACGACCCGCAGCATGGTGACGGAGGACTGGGAGGGGCTCTGCAGGAGGTGGAGGGGCTGAATGTGGCCCCCACCTGGAATGAAAGCGAGGGCTTTCCCCGGGCCTGAGGGCAGCATTGAGGAGTGGGTGGGGGCCGCCATGATGACGTGCTGACCACTGACTGGAGATCCTGCGCAGAAACAGAAAAACGATTGTAATGTTTTTATAGTTTATATTAGAGCCTTCATGCGTGTGTGCCTTTTCTTGTGTGTTTACCTGGGGCACTTTGAGAGTACCTATACTCGGGTACGGAAGCCAGCTTGTGAGCCAGCTGTTCGTGGTGGTCGTGGGAGATGGGAGAGCCGTCCCTGCTCAGACACTCAGGAGTCTGCAGCCCGCTGGAGGGGGGGGACAGGAGCCCCTGGTGGGTGGGGGACGCAGGAGCACTCCTGAGAGGAGAGGAAAGATGGAAAGAAAAACAGACCAGAAATATGAATACATCGAAACTTATAGTAGAATACAAGGCTCCTTCAATGCCAGTTACTTCTGCTGTATGTATCAACCTAGAAATAGACTTACTTTGTTCTATCCAATCAAATGACAGCAAGGAGCAGAAACAGAGAAGGTAGAAAGGGTTAACTGAGGTCAAATCGGAAGCAAACAAGCATGAGTCTGACAGAGTTCATTTCAATCCAGCTAGAAGTTCACTTGATAAAGAGGAGCACACTAAACAACGCTGACAACTGACTTTGTCCATTAGTCAAATGACAAATTAAACTGCAATCTCAGGTTTATTAGGAGCCATGTTGACAGTAATGAGCGTTTAAAGTGGCTGTTGTTGAACAGAGGGTTACACACCCCCCCCCCCCTGATAGAGCACACGCGCATGCAGATGAAGACCACAGTGGACCCACTCACCTAGAAGACAGAGGTCCAAATGGCGTCCTAAAGCAGGCCACTCCTCGTTGCCGTCTTTTCCTAAAGGCTTGCTCCACCAGCTTGCTCTCAGAAGCAGAATCCACGCGCCAAAAGCTCCCTTTCCCCGGCTCGTCCTGAGAGCGGGCCACTTTCAGGAAGTATCGGTTGAGAGACAGGTTGTGTCTGATTGAGTTCTGGAGGGACAAAAGATCATTAATATCTCACTGGAGACAGAAATATAGATTTGAGGGGAAGTATCACAGAACTTATTATATAGCTAATGATCCTAAGCAGACTATTTCTTTTCTTTTATTATACCATTTTTACAACAGATACCGTAGCTATGTAACTGTTAGTACGTTTTCTGATTTCATGATACAATCATAAACTTCTAAATGTAATCCAGGCTAACCTTCCCACACCGTGTGGTTGGCAGGGATGAAATGTAACTAAGTACATTTACTAAAGTGATGTGCTTTTTATGCTACGTTATACTTCTACTCCACACGATACAATATAACACATAATATTTGTATCTATGTGGTTACTACTCCTTATATACCCAGTATTTTAAAAATGCTATTATATGTTTTTGTTAGGGATAAAAACACATTCATATAATAATGTATAATATATAACAAGTGAGGAACTGATTGTTATGGCACACCATGAGAAGCTCCAGAGAGACCCTACCTGCCATCCCTTGTCTGCAGTGCGGTAGTAGGGGTAGTGTTTGGTGATGTGGGCGTAGATGCCACTGAGAGTCAGCTGTTTGTCCTGCGCTGACGAGATGGCCTGGACGATCAGCTGTGCGTAGGAATAAGGTGGCTTGGACTCATCCTGGACACAGGCGACACAAACATTACCATCCAAACATCCTTTATTTACACAAGTAACTCTTTGAAAGCTACAAATGATTTTTCCCTGCAGGCAGTTCATTCTGATGTTACTGGGTCTTCACCTTGGGGCTGTCTCCACCAGCCGACTCCCCCCGCGGCTCGCCGCCGCCCCCTCTCGGCTCGGCAATGTTTCGTCTTTGTTCAGAAACAGCCTTGGCAGCGTATTCAGCTGCTAACTGGAGGTCAGAGGTCACGTTGCGTCCATAGCGATGATACCCTGATGACCCTGCTCCTCGAGGACTAACCGGACAGGAATTAGGAACACTGGAGAAGAGAGGAGGGGTCTGGGTTAGTGGCTTCAAGTGATGAGGGTTTAAGGCTGCTTCTAAAAAGGCAGGACAGACACCAGTGTAATAATAACACTTAGGCCTGTCAACATGATTTAGTTTGATGATATATAAATACAAAATGAGAAATCAGGAAGAGGATTAATTTGTATTGTCACTGCACATCTTCAAAGCATCAGCAGTTGCTCCTGGGACATTTTCACTGAGGTAGGCCTTTCAACAAATACAAATATATTCATAAACATGCAATAAAAGAGGTGAACCTAACACAAATCTAACCAGTTATTAATCAAAATGAAACTCCAGTTACATTGTTCAATTCCAGCTGATGTGGATTATAACTGCCATGATCCAGGTCTCTAAATTGCATTAAAGAAGTCCCTTTGACACAAACAAGCAAACCCAAATCAGTGATACAAAACTAGCTAGGATCACTTTTAAACCATTACCTAAACATACAGAATACTGCAGGCGAGGTTAATACACGACATGATTGAAAATAATAAATGGTGTCTGATTTACAGTATTCAGGCCAAATAATGAAACTCTAAAACAAAGTGTGTGAACTTCTATAAACAGTTGAATTTCAACATTTTGCAAAAATACTGAAGAAAAATTGAATAAATTGATAGTCATTCTTTCCAGAAATTTAAAATTGGTATTTTGAATACAATCCTTTCAGAGTATTAGTGATAACGTTAATACAACAGCTCAATGTCTCATACACACACAAGAGCTACGTATGGAAAAATGATTACAGCGAAGAATCAGGTCGCGTTAAACACAAAAGCAATAATACAACCCATTACAATAAGCAAAAACGTATTAATGACGTAGTTAATTATTAACTGGGTTTTATCTGGTGTTGTTGAAAGAACAGGACGCAAGGAAAACAGAGGAACTTAAACAACACACACCTGCTTCTGTTAGCAAAGTAAACACTGGGTTCTCAGAGTCAGTGTGCTTTGATTTGCACACACACACACACACACACACACACACACACACACACACACACACACACACACACACACACACACACACACACACACACACACACACACACACACACACACACACACACACACACACACACACACACACACACACACACACACACACACACACACACACACACACACACACACACTTCTTTGGCTGGAGAAACTAGGCTGCAGGCTCTGTTTTGCAAGCGTCTCTGCTTTGTAAGCTCTGCACTGAAATATGAATGAAGACGACCAGGAACCTCTAACGTTGCTCAGAGGCATCTTTATTATTCAAGTCTGTACATCTACTTCCTAAACTTCAATAACTGATATGTTTGCCTCCTTGGGAGAGGAAGTGTTTGTCTTGGCTTTCCTTTGACGCTGTTAAAACAGCCATATCACTGCATCTGCATGTGTGCGTGCGTGGGCCAGCAGTACGAGTGTAAACGCTGGCATGGCAGAAGAATGTTATTGTAAACAGTTCATTGATAAGTTGCCAAACAGGAAAGGTGACTCTTACGACAGTGGAGAGACACTGTTAGCATTAAACTGGGAACAGCACGTGCTTTTACACAAGACTCTTCTTTTGTTTGTACTGTGTGTGGATACTTTCAAAGAAGGTTACGCAACTATCTGCCCGAAAAAGGCCACAGTGAAAGTGGTGAATAGATGTGTGAGCAAGCGTCTTTACACTAGTGTGTGTGTCCATGTGCGAGAGAGCAGGAGCTGAGGGCTGAGAGGGGTGGGGGTCCTCTGAAAAGGAAACCACAAATGGACGGAAAAAACGGCCTACAGGCAAAACAATCCGCCTGTTAGCCAATCACGCGCCTCTAAGCTGCAGCCATTCCATATAAGGCAGGCACTCACAAGCTGACATTGGTGGGGAAGTGTGATGTAGAAAGCTACACAGACCACCAGAGGGCACACTCAGCAACACCGCCCTGTTCAACATGCTGTATGCATTTATAGAGCCGTGATTTTCAACATGTGCTGTCACAAATCTGTACAGTGCAGGTTTCCATACCAACAGAAACGCTGCAGCAGCTGATGAACACACATTCAACCAGAGGGAAGATTACCAGTGAAAATGAGCTGATGTAGAGTGTGGGTATTTTAAATTATTACAGGTTTTTGGTTAACGATAACAAGTCAAACAAAAGGAAACTAAGCCTCACTTGTTTGCAGATCCACACAGATAAACATGACTGAACACGATTATGGATGGGAGCCAAGAGGAGGTGAGAAAGTAAACTGCGCATAGACTCCGAAAGACCACAAACACTCATTATGTAATGTATTATGCAACAGACAAAAGCATAACTGAGTTCAAGTGCTTTTTGGTGAATAGGTTTTCTGTGTATGTCCCTCCATGACAACCATTGTTAAAAACAAGCAATCTCCTACTTTAACGTAAACAAAAAAAAACAAGCGCCTCAATAAAAATGTTGAATTCTTCTCAAACACCCTGGTTCATTTGCATTTTGGATGCAACCAAGATTTATTTTCATTACTGCTTAATGTGCCAATTATTATGTGAATTCCTCATTTATGCTCTGTATAAAACAAGGAAAGAATATGCAGATTAGGAATGTCTAACTCTTAATGTAACATCATCAGATAAGCTTCCTATCACGTCATAAAAACAGGCAAAACCTGAAATTGAAGACGCTTTGAAAAGGGAATGAGTATGAGGCTATTTAATAAAAGTAGACTAATCAAATTATTTAAACTCACAATGGAGATTCATTCAAAACATCCTTTAAACATATATAGTTTACTTATTTATTCATTTCATTTGTATGTTTTTCTGGACACTTGTTTTTAATTCGGTAATAAATCTGAATTGTAATTTTTGTCACATTTAATTTGTTGTATATGTTATCCGTTCATGAACAGAACAGTAATGGTATGATAGGCATCGGGCTCAGGTGAAGCAGAAACATTATGGCTCTATCTAACTGTAATAACAACAGGAAGACCTTAAACACTGTTGGGGTTCACTTCATGTCTGTGGGTCCTCACCTGATAGTGCCTGTGGGCGAAGGCAGCGGAGAGCCAAATGCCCGGATGTGCTCTTCATGCTGCTGCATTGTGGGAATGCTGATTTTGAGGGGGGAAATGTGGGGCAGCAGCGGGCGAGGAGGAAGAGACAGCTGCTCCCGCTCTCTGTGCTCCTCGTGCTGCAGGAGTGACATGAACTGGATCTTGATGACGGTACTTGGAAAACGAAACACACACCTAGAGAGCAGGACAGAGAGTGAGAGGAGGACGCAGAGCAGAAGAAAACAGAAGCATAGACAAGGTTAGTTTGGTCCTATTCAAAATTCAAAAGCTAAGCATTATAACATATTATTGTATAACAGTTCTGGAGGCTCAAGGTTTTACTCAGTTCAAATATAAATCTTTAATTGTCCATGTTTGTTTGACTTTCTTTCATTGTTTTCTTTACTGGATATAATTACAGACAGTTCAACAATTCTTCCCTTTTAAAGAGAACAGGGCCTGGATGGGGACAGTCCACATCATAATATAACTGTACCGGGTTTTTGCCTCCTTTTGTGTGTTGTATGTGTCTTAACAAAGTTCCAGAGCCTCTGAGAAATGTATCTGCCATAACTTTCAGTCTGTATGTGAGTTCTCCATTAAAAGAATCATTTTACAGACTTCTTGTATTAAGACTGACATTTATTGGCTTATTATCATTTCAATTCGAACATTTCCAAGTTTAAGAATAACCTAGAAATCACGATGTTGGCATATGTTTGAAGTAATATATAGCCGGTAAACACAAGTGAATTTAGGTATATCTT
Source organism: Notothenia rossii (assembly GCF_949606895.1). Classification (NCBI taxonomy): domain Eukaryota; kingdom Metazoa; phylum Chordata; class Actinopteri; order Perciformes; family Nototheniidae; genus Notothenia; species Notothenia rossii. The sequence goes on along the minus strand of NC_136912.1, from coordinate 16,532,540 downwards.
TTATTAAAGATATGGAATCGTATCATGAAGCATAGGGGTGTGTTTTCTATATAAACAATATATTTTGTGAACAAGAAACCAGTCTGGTGTATTAACACAACACCCACTAACCTGCATTTCCTCTTACTTAAGCAGGTCTGGACAACTGCCTCAAAGAAAGCAAGGATTTGTTCAGGCCCAACATAATTCAAGGTTAAACGAAACCCCCGAAAATAATAATGTGTACGAGGCTTTCATCTATGTCTCACAATGAAACCTTAATGACTAATGTGGATGTCTTCTAGCAAGTTTAGGCAGTAAGGGTGATGATTCAGTGTAGTCTTTCTTTGTGACTGGAACCATTGTATCAAGCTATATTAGATGAGTGCTTTCTTTGAAAAAGAAACTGAATCCTAACTAATTCTAGGGGCCCTGGGCTCAGACCTCCCTGTGGAGATGAACACATGAAAAAAGAAAACACACCCCCACAAAACCATAAATGTGTTGTAAGCTGACAGTTAAACCAGTCTATGCACTTTATCTTTTCTCTATAATTTGCTTCTGAAAATTGCAGATGCCAATCCAATAGCCCACGTGCAGCGCTCTCACAGCTGTCCATGTATAGAGCAGGCCATCCTCAACAACTGACTGTCCATGCGAGAACAACTGAAGGAGTTTCAGGGTTCCACAGCTGAGGTGCAAGAGACTGTGCACACAACAGCTTGTTCTTATTAACGTCCACGGTGCCAGTTGTATGTTGGAGTAGCAGAGAGAAAGCCCCCTGTTCAACTGACTCACATGACATGTTGAAAAGTGTTAGTGTTGGAGAGCATGTGAGAGACTCTGAGATACAGTGGAAGAAGGTTCAATAGTTTACCCGGTAATGGGAACATGATTTTGCTTCCTGGCATTATTGCCGAGTACTGAATATCACCTAAAATATATGTTGCCAAATATTGTACTGTGTGAATGCTTTAATGATGCAGGCCATTGAAGACTTAAGAAGCTAGAGAGTTTAGAAGAAATCGCTCAAAAAAGACAAACAGCTATTAAGAAAATCTGCTGCAGGCGGCCTGACATACTGATATTCTGTACAAACTGTGAAGTCCACTGAGACAAATGTAACATTTGTGATATTGGGCTATATAAATAAACATTGATTGATTGATTGATTGACTGTATGAAAACTATGTCTCATGAAAAATATTTTAAAACATTGGAAAAAACGTAAAAATAATAATATTAATGTCCTGGAGCACCGGGAATAATCGGCAGTCAATAAGATATCAACTAAACCACACAGATTCAACTGAGCAGTGTCATAACAACTAATTATTGTGATGTGATTTAAGGAGTGAGATAAAAAGGGTATATATGTATTGTAAATGTTAAAGAATAACTAAAAGGATTACTTAAATAAATTGCCCTCTTTTGCATTTGATAAACGTCCGGACTAAGCTCAGCACCATTTTCCAGTTAGCTCTGTAATCCTGAGAGAGGCCCCAGAGCAACACATGCCTTGGCCTTGGTGTGTGAGTCTTGTGTTTACTCCATGTGCTCCTGCTATGAGGATGTCATTTCATGCTGCACTTCCTGTTCAATGCCAGACACGCCCCCAAACACTCGTGACAGCCAATCAGAGAGGATAAGAGTACACCCCCCCCCCTCTCCACCCTGTGATCAACACACACACACAAAGTCAAAGCTTACTGTTTTTAAGATTGCCACCTTATTAAATGAATCAGGCAGTAGAAGCAAAAACGTTTAGCCTCGACAATTGTGCCACAACAGTACAACTAAGACCATATTAATACACCAGATGGTTACTATTGATACAAACACACGCATTTCAAGTCACAATACAAAACAAACACCACTCTTCCAACAAGACTAATAACTGAGCTGCCAGGGTTTGTTTACATTAATGTTAACACGACGGCAAGCAGCTTCACGAGTAGCATTATCGACCTGAATCAATCTGTTTAGTACAAATTTAAGTTGACGACATGTTGTAAAGCCAGTTTTATCACTACACGATTATTTTCAAAATATCAAAAGTACCTTTTTGTATCTGCTTTGTATTTTGTCGTTATGCCAAATGAAGCGAAGTTCGCTAACGGCTAAAACGAGCTAGGTCAATTCCGTGATTTGATATTAGCTAATAAGTCGGGTAAAAGTACACTAGAGGCCAGGGGTCCCTCAAAACATCCAGACAAAAGATTAACAGCTTAAGTGTTGACATATAGACTAATTATGTTACAGCTTCACTGTCCAAACCAAGGTTACAGTGAACTTATTAAGCGAAGCCGATCAGACCAAATCAAACCGCTCTGATTATTAGGGGTGTCATGACAAACTGTGTATCCCCTTCAGAAATGTGCCCATCGTTTGAATATATAGATGGTTAACTTTTAAAGTTACAATATATCCACTTGAACTATTAAGGATTCATAGTTAGGTGTTTACATAGCTAACATACAATTAAAAAAACGTCGTTTCAAAGTTGTATTCAACTGTTTAGCGCATATTAATAGGGGTAGACACACTTTAAAGGAGACACCAACTAATTCATGACACTGGCTGCGAAGTTGTTTTAGTTTTGTTTGTCAATGCGTGCTGAACATTAAAGTAAGTAATGCAACAGTCATGTTGCCATAATTAGCCTGTCGGTAGCGGCTATGCTAACACTCACTCTCTGGGTAGCAGCAGCGGCGGAGCCCCTCTCCGCTGGAATACCCCGTCAACGAACACGCCATTCTTGCCTAAGCACCGGAGGGAGAACCCGTTCGCCTCGTCACATGTGACCTGCAGGTGTCGCCGTGAAATGAAGCTCGAGTGACCCATGTTGATATCCACGGAGCCGTGAGACGAGTTCCGGCCTATGGTGACCGTCCTCTGGCGCATCAAGAACTCAAAGTCCCGGCCCTCCAGTCTGGCCAGGGCCTGGGGAGCAGGACAAGCGAGGCGCCCGGGGAAAATCCCGGCATCGGCGCGGGCATCCATCAACGCAGGACCCGAGAGGGCAAGCGAGGGCTGGAGATAGTGCGAGGTCACCCCGACGCGCACGGGACTGCATGGTGCCGACTGTAGAGCCAGCAGAGCCCGAGCTCCGGTGTCTTCCCGGTAGTCTGCCATCTTCTTTCGGAGGGTCAACACACTCACACGCGCACACACACACACACTTTACTACTCGCACACACAGAGTTGCAACGTGAGAGTTTTCGGCACTTGTTCGTGGCTCTCGGAACAACATGGAGTCCGGGACGATGCTAAACCAGGACCGGAACGTGGACCGGAGTCTCCGCAGGAACCGGACTGGTGCTGCGTTCAAGGGCCCCTCGTCACGCTTCCTTTCTCCAGAGGTGGAAGAAGTACTCAGATCTTGTACTTGAGTAAAAGCAGAAGTACCAGAGTGTAGAAATACTGTATTACAAGTAAAAGTCTTGCATTCAAAATTCTACGAAAAAGCATTGTGTTATCTCCTTCAGGGATAAATAGTGACTTAACAGACATTTATATAAATGAGAACCTTTTGAGATTTTCACTTAAAAACAGCTTATATTAGAAAATTCATCAACTAAATAGAATGAGAAAAAATAGAGACGAATAGGAGATGGTGTTTATAAAATAGTGCTGTTAAAGTGCAGTAGGCTAAAAAGGTGCTTCAAATGTGATTAATGGACAATACAACTGTAAATAAAATGTTCTCAGGTCAACACAGTATGTTTAAGTTTAAAAAAGTCCATGTCAGGCCATTGTACCTTTAAAAAATGTTCAGTATAATTGTAATACTTGTCTTTCTCTTTGTTCATTCTGAATAAATACATATAAACAATTGGTATTGATTCTCTTCCCTGAACGCCACACGCGGGCACCTCAGCCGATAGGCTGCAGTTCATGACGTCACACAGGAAACTAGAGCTTCACTTCAGTACCTCAAGATTTAACATCCACTCTGTAGCAGTATTAAAAAATGCAGGCTTATTACTGTCTTTCACTCTCGAGTCTCTTCTGGTATGCGGATCTGTATACATTCAAACGGCTGCAAATTAGTCATTTAATTAAAGTTAAATATATAAAACGTTAAATTGACGAATCACAAGTTACTGAAAGACACAAAAAAAGTATTCATATGGGATAACAGTTCATTATATTTTATTCCTGCAATTTGGGCTCTTCAAATGCAGCATTAATTGACAAGTTTGGTGTAATATCAACACAGATTTCAGCTGTTTTCAGCAGATAAGCGCCCCCCTAATCCCAGCCCAGGAACATGTGGTGTCTGCACTGGAGCTGGGTTGCTCGGCTCTGAATTTTTTTCTTTCCTTTTTTTATCTCTACCCTCTGTTTATAAACATGGAAAGAACAAGATGGTTGAAAAACGTGGATAATGGATCTGTAATAGCGGGAGCACATGGTCAATAAATGAACACAATATAAAATAGTATCCACACGAGTGCGCTGTTGTTTTTATTCCAGGCATTTATTTTTATTGTTTTAGCTTGACATTTTACCAAGGAACCGATTAAGTTTATCATATTCTATAATAATACATGACGAAACGTTTGTTAATTTATTTTGGATAGTTAATCTGAATCTGTTCTTCAGAAACTTAAATTATGAAATAAATGTTGTGGAGTAGAAGAAGTATAATGTATCAGGAAATGTAGCCAAAATTGTACTTAACTACAGTACTTGAGTAAATCCAGTTTATGCTTTTTATTACTGAAATATCTGATAAAACATGAACTCACTTCCTGGCTGATATCTGAACAAACTCTATTTACTTTTGTATTTCAGTCCCATGTTTTACACAGGGTGAAAACAAAAACATGAACACCTGTGAAATGTAATGAAACCTGTGTAATCAGCCCACAATACATTTCAGTAATCACCTCTGTTTTCTTATCAGAGAAGTATTGATTTAGCTGTGATTTAGCTAACATTTAGATGTGCTGTTGTTTGGGATCAAAGTCTATTGTAAGTTGTCTTACCTACTGGAAAAATGACCCTCATATTAAACAATGACCCTCATATAAAACATATTTATTTTAAGTATCAACATGTTACTGTCCTGCTTCTGTTGTTCAGACACATCTTTAGCCCCTGCACGTTGCATGCTGCTCTGACAGTGTAAATAATCACATTTAAAAATGAGAGTGCATATGAGAAAAAATCCATTTATTTTATCTTTAACACAGGCTTTACAAATTATCCATTTGTGACACAATTTATTTTGACATTAAAGCTTTGACAGGAAAAACAGAAGTAACTGATACAATTGCACACACAACTGTACTTTTACCTTGGTAAAATGTTTGTAATTATTTACAATAGGTCTGTATGCATAAAAGCTCAAATGATTAACCTTTATATTCTTGTTTTTTTCAGTTTAAGGATTAAGAACGTGCCTCCAGCTTCAGCTGAATTGGACGTTTTGGCATCAGCAGACCCTGGATGTCCATCTCCAAGGGTATCTGGGAGGAAATGATGCGCAAAGAGAAGTGTGAACAAAGTCAACAATGCACAACTAAACAAACATCCGGCAGCATTACAGAATTATTGAATGCATTATTTTAACATTTCAGCAAAAACAGCAGTGACTCTCCGGCCCAGTGATGAATAATGTCACCTGTACCGTTGTACAGAGTGTCAGGTTAATGGCTTTTGATCTTTGGACAGACCTACATGCACAAAAATCATGATTGGTTAGCTATCCTAGGTGTCATATCACTCTTGTTTTCCCACATCAAACTAGCAGTATCTTGATCGTAAGGATATGGTACTGGATCAAACTGCACCATGAAAAAGATTACGAATTCAGCATAATCAATTACAAGCAGTGTTAAGATAACAAATATGTGGTCTCACCTCAGTCTCCTTACACACAGAGAAGCTGTACCTCTGCAGGATCTCCACCAATGCTAGTCTCATCATCACCAGAGCAAATCGCATCCCGATGCAGTTCCTGGGTCCTGCCCCGAAAGGCATGTATGTGTACGGATCAATATTCCCCTTGTTTTCCTTGCTGAACCTGGGGACACACAAGCACACAAACGTAAACATGTACACACACACACGAACGTAAACATGTACACACGAACGTAAACATGTACACACACGCACAAACGTAAACATGTACACACACACACACGAACGTAAACACACACACACACACACACACACACACACACACACACACACACACACACACACACAGCTTAGGTTCTTTTTGTGGTTGTTTTGGTTAACCTTAACATATAGATATATACAGTATATTAACCTCTCAGGTTTGAACTCCTCTGGCTCGGGCCACAGATCAGGGTCCCTGTGAAGGGTCCATGTGGGTACAATCACTACCATATTTTTGGGAATCACAAGGCCATTTATCTCCACAGTCGCCTTGGCCACACGCTCCAGACGTGGGGCAATTGGGTACAATCGGAGAGACTCGTTGATGACGCCATCTAGATATGCCATCTCCATCAGAGCCTGGTACTCAACAGGACCCTACAAGCACAAAGACACACATATACATAAAAAGACCAAGACTCAATTATATCAAGGACATTTTGGACCACAAGAACACTAGAGGGAAACAATAACGGTTAATAACTGAGGCTAAATAACACTGTTCTCCTTTATAAGGAATGGGAACCATATCCATAACCACTTATAGGTTTAGCTAGCTAGCTGGCTAATAACACTTTAAGGATGCTGTGGTTACAGAAAAGTGACTTCCCCATAACAACCATTGCCATTTTATTTTGTATTAGTCAAATGAGAAGGAAAAAAGTTCAAGATAGATCTGTTCTGTTCATTTATTTTCCTATAGACAAGTACAGACTGCAGCTGGTCAGCTTAGCTAAACCAAAAGGAGGAGACAAGTGGGAAACCGCTTACCTGACAAAAGGTTCAAAATCTGCCTAGAATCTCTCCTGATGGTTACTAATACTTTCGACCTTGTTTGATTTGATCCAAAATAACAAGTTGCTATTTTACAGTGGCAAGCTGTATCCAGTTTCTAATCATATGCTGTAATAACACACCTGGAGAATGATCACTTAACTCAGCAGCTTTACTGGGCTTGTCCTCTTTTTGGTTATAGCATAGCCTACAGACACGTTTAGCTAAGTATGCTTATAGATCCTTAAGAGTTGGTGGAAATGTTATCTTATCTAGCTGCCAAAAACCAATGAAACAGCTTTACATTAATTATATTGAGACCCACGTGCTATACTTCCAATATTATCCTCCCCCCACCCACTTATACCACACCTTGTTAGGGAAAGTGGAGTCCACCTCCTCTTGCAGCCGTTTCATGATATGAGGGTTTATCGCCAGATTATAAGCCAAGAAACTGAGAGAGCTGCTGCTTGTTTCATAGCCAGCAAACAGGAAAATCATTGCTTGAGAGAGGATCTCATGATCGCTTAAACCTGGGGAGATAGCAAAGAGATATTATTAAGATTTGTTTTAAGTCGTGCTTTAACATGTGTACTGTATGTGGCTGTGTGTGTCACCTTTGTCCTCTTCCACTTCACTGGAATCGTGGGTTTTCTGGGAGTCAATCATCAGCTGAAGGAAATCCACTCGACTCTAAAAGAAGACATAATAATAGCTTTGATTATATTTGTGATAACACTATATACACATATATGTATATACACACATGCACAGACAGGCATACCTTTTGCTTGCTTTGCTCTCGACCAGTCTTGATCTTCTGCAGTGCAGCGTAAAAGAAATCAGTGACCGAAGCAGGGAAAAATGCAAAATTCAACTTCTCAAAAATAGGACCCGTGAAGGGAAAAAAAGCTGTTCAAGAACAAAGGAAGGACACTGGTTGTATTTACTGTAAATATTGGACAGGTGAAGGACACAATTATGAATGGCTGCATTTAATAGAAGCAACATTTATTATTTACCAACAGTGAGGAAGACAGGGTTAAAAAAATCAAACTTCAGCATCTTCTTGATGTTTGTGACAAAAGGGTCTGAGGGGTTGTTGAGTGAGTCAATGTCGACACTGAAGGCTGTGCTGGTCACTACATCCATACTGTAGGGTCCAAAGAACCTAAGGAGCAAACGAACACATTAGAGATGACCTTATCCTTTCAGGCCTAAACAGACATGTATTGCAATAAACGAATACAGTATGTATTGAATTTTTTTGTATTTAGTGTCCTTACTCCTTCATCTCTAAGGGCTCATCCTTGTCTGCCTTCTTCTTCATGCTGCTGAGCAGGTTAGCCGAGTGGTGCTTCATTATGCTAAACATCTGCAGTACAGACAGGGAAATATTGAACGTGCTTACTTGAAAACTGAAAAGTAGAACACACATCACAATACACAAAGAGTTTCTGCTGTTTTGGTTTAAAAAGCAGTTGCAGAACAAATCTGACTGGCCACAAGGTGACAAAGGGAAAATGAACTTTTCAGTTACACATAACCATGCTTGATTTTCTTATTTTTCTCTTATATTTGTTCTTTGTTTTGTCAAATGCAGAGTACTTTCTCCTCTTTAGCACTTTATTAACTTTTCTTTTTAATGACTGTTTTTAAATGCTATTTTCTGAATGTCTTTCATTTTTTGTAAAGCACTTTGAATTGCCTTGTGTTGAAAAGTGCTATATAAATAAATTTGCCTTGCCTTGCCTTGCCTTGCCTTGCCTTGCCTTGCCTTGCCTTGCCTTGCCTTGCCTTGCCTTGCCTTGCCTTGCCTTGCCTTGCCTTTAAGAAATCCCAGAGCAATCCAAGGAGCAACAACACTTTTTGGTTGAGCTAATGATTAGGCAAGTTATTAATAAAGGGAGAGGGGGCTGTACCTCCTTCAGTCTCCCTGAGGTGAAGGAGGGAGAGAGAACGCTGCGGATCCTCCTCCACTGATCGTCCTCAGCGATTGACACAGCATCGTAAAGCTCCCCGTTCAGACGGAAGTTCTGCAACAGAGTTATACGAAACATGCCACAGATAAGAAGTGTTCAAGTAACGCAATGACTTATCAAATGTGTTTTAGATTAGCTTACTCTGCGATTGGTGAAGAGAGAGTAACACTCCTTTATCAGAACAGTTTTGATCATGGCTGGATCAGTGATGCACAGCACGGGCTGACGGCCATCAAATATGCTAAATATGACAAGAAGTGAACAGAATATGAATAGATACAAAAAACCTACCAAGTGAGATTTTGATACAGTCAGAGACAAAGCTTCTTTGTAAAACAGATATACAATAAAACTACAAACAGAAAAAGCATATTTTATATAGACAAAAGGACAACAATCAGATAATGCAGGAATGAAAAACCTGAAATGATTCATTGCTTCTGGCTTTTCTCCAGGATGAGTGGGGGTACAATTGCATTACATTCAAGATTTTAACACGACACCAAGAACTTAATTATCACACAATACATAATACACAATACACGCACTGTACATCAGGCAGACTTACCCCCATGTTTTTCCATATTTCTTGAAGCAATTCTCGTCAAAGACAGTGAATCCCTGACAAAAAAAAGATTATGAATCATACACCTTTCTTCTGTCCACTTCAATGCGTTGGAGATATCTGTAGCATGAAAACAAATGTTTAAATATGGAAATCATTAACATAAGTGATGTTCATTCTGAAGGATATATCAACAAAAACAAGAGTTGCAACACGGTGCATGTTCAAATGATCAACCATTAAATCATCCGTTTCAACAACTTCACTTCAGACTTCCCACAAAATAAAATATGTTTAAACACTGATGGATTACGGAATGTAAAATAAATGGGAAAAGGAAAACTTTCATTATCAGATTTTAATTACACAATTAAAATACTTTATTTTCATCTTAGAAATTGAACACTGATACGTTTATAACAATTGCATTTGTCGTTTAACCTATGAGAAAATGGTGAAACCGTTAAAAACTGAATGACACAATATGCATGATGTAATCAGAGATTTAAACTCCACATCATGCTGCACCCATTACACACACATGCTAACCTTGTGGAAGTTTTAAATGACTTTATCAGTATGCAAAGTGTAGATATCATCAAAGCATAACATACCAGTTTCACTCAGTATCATGCATACACTTTTACACATAAATGTAAGTCACTTTTACACATAATCCCTTTGAATGATATTTGTAAGGTGCTCTACCACACTACTCTGTATCCTGCTTAGCCTGTACACTCTGGTATGAATCGATTGAGTATTGATTTTGAAAAGTTATGTTGACCAACCTTTTTATATGCCAACATGGTCCCAAAAAAAGGGATTGGTGTTGGACCAGGGATGCCCATTTTCTTAAATGTAGCAAATGGCCAGCAGACATACCTGGGAAACAAAAATAACAGAAAAGTCATCATACAAACAAACACACAGCATACATACTTCGGACAAATATTTTCAAACACTCACACAATGGTCAGTGTGATGAAAGCCACCAGGAGGGTCCATGTCTCAGTGGAAAAATAAAAGCCCATCTCTGCGTGTTTTTTCTTTTTAGTCAATGGCAGCACAAGCTCCACTAAAGTCCAAAATCACGGACCAAAGGCTTTTATGTCGTGCTGCACATTCAGGTTGTTCAGGTTGCGTGACCAAGTGTGTGAGAGCTGAACCAATGACAGACAGGCACTGTTATGTGAATCATTAACAGAAAGAAACTAAACACCATTATTAAAAAACAGGCATTAGTATCTCTGTCGTCTGTGACGCAGCTATTTTAGGGCTCTAATAATTGTATTGCTTGTGTTACAGAAGCAATACAACCAAGCCATTAAAGACATTATTTCCTTTATGTACTAAAGAAACGTACTGTGATATGATATGATATGAAGCCACGCCTTCGAACATGCAGTCAGTCAGAGTTCAGTCCAAAACTGAGGTCAGTTCAACTTGGCAGAGCAAGCGAGAGCCATGGGATATCTTCCTTTCTTCTCTTTAGAAACATGGATTCTATTGATCATATTCTTCTGCTTGTTTTTTGTGTAAGGATCAGAGGTTTATTTGAACTAAGGAAGATTATTCGTACTACCGTGACTTAAATCACCTTTAGAAACACACCAAATAACCAAAGTTAAGATTAAAGTCTCTGACTGACACAATGTGACCTTAAATACTTTTATTTTGATTGTATTTTATTGTGTTTCTGTTCTGTACAGGTATGGCAAGTGGACTCATGGTATATTTGAGAAATTGGGAATCCCAGGTCCAAAGCCGTACACGTACTGGGGAACAGTTGGCAGGTACCGCTCTGTATGTAAATATTTAATACAGTTTTATTATCTAAATAAAATTCGCTTGATTTTGTCATTCAACGGACAATGATATTTTTTGTGATTAGGGATGAAAATACAGTACATTCTCTGTTACCAGGTTTACTACGAGGATGACATCGAGTGTGCTAATAAGTATGGAAAAATATGGGGGTGAGTCCATAAAGCCTTTTTTTTTATTTAATTGCTTTTCAGTTTTAAAGTCAAATGCAAATAACATTATTGGTGGGTTCAAAAAGGAAAAATAAAAAACAAACAAAAAACATAAATGATAAATGCATATTAAAAAAGGATGTCGGTGGGGGTGTGAAGTTGCTTAAGAATTCAATATGATAATATGACACGATTCATTGATAGGGCCCAAAATTAACGGTACGTCAGCAAAGTAGATTTAAAGTCTCAGTAATCAAGGAAAGGATTTGTTGTCAAATGTGTGGGCAGAGCTATGAAAAATGAACCTGAGTTTCATTAGCTTGTTAAATGCGGTAACTCTAGACCATAAAACTGAATTACAGGGCTGTGGGTTTGTCCAGCATCCTAATAACATAAAACAAAGGTTGAGATTGTGTGATAAGCTCCTCATAGGGAACTACTATCTAACAGAGACACAACATATAGCAATACAAGTTATTATTACCTGCCCAAAACACAAAATAGATTTCCTGTAGAAATGTAAGTTAAGAAAGAGCCAGTAAAGCAGAAGTGTATAAAACTTAACTAAGCCTAACACCAAGCTACTCATAATTACGTATTATTATGTGACAACGTTTGACTGGTTTTGACTCTTGAACTTCACCCGTGGTTGCTTGTATCAGCTGTAGCCTTACTAATGGCAGCAGATATTCTCCTGCTATAGCAACAAGAGTTTAACAATGAATGCCCAACATTTAAATGTGTTTGTTTAAATGTCTAGATCATACGAGTTCAGGAAGCCCGTGCTGGCAGTGATGGACCCCGACATGGTGAAAGCCATCATCGTGAAGGAGTGCTTCACCTACTTTACCAACCGCAGGGTGAGGATATACATAACACTATATAGAAAATATAAAGGATTGCTGTAAATAAGACACTGGAGAGTGACCACAATATCCGTTGATCATCAATTTTAGCAGACTAAAGCTGTCTTCAAATTGAAGTTGTTATAATGTGATTTTGAAATCAGTGAGGACATGAGGATTGGCAGGGGGGGGGGGAATGTCAACTTACCACTTAACAAAAAAAAAGCAATTCTAATGGCTTTATTGTGTTGTTCGACTACAGTGCATAGTTCAAAGTATATCTCTTATATGAACAAGATAACTGAGGGTAAATCAAACGAGTCCATCTCCTTGAGCAACTCTTTATTGGGGAACACATTTCTTGCTTTTACAAAAAAATTATTGATATATCTCTGGGTAGAAAATAAAAAAGATTGTTGTGGTGTGTTTCAAACAAACTTCAGAACTTTCGTCTGAATGGGGACCTTTATGACGCTATCTCTATTGTTGAGGACGACGAATGGAGACGGATTCGTCACATCCTCACTCCCTCTTTCACCTCTGGCCGTATAAAAGAAGTACGATTTTTGGCTCTTCACAAGTTGTAAAAGTCATATTTTGAATGATTAAAGATGGAGGACGACTCTATAGTACCAATTCATCTCCACAGTACACTAACTTCACTCTCATTTTTACACTTTTTCCTTGCTCTCAGATGTTTAGCCTCATGAAACATCATTCCAGCAAACTCACAACCAGCCTGCAGTCCAAGGCGTGCAATAATGAAGTCATAGCAGTAAAAGAGTGAGTAATGCGGTGCTATGCATGGTTACATGTGACAAGATGGTCACATGATAACCAAAGTGGCTGTATATTGTTGAGCTTAGGTGTTGTGTCCCTCTTTTTCCAGTCTTTGTGCTAAGCTAAGTTAACAGCTGACAGGAGCTTAATTATGATCAAGTACATTATTTTCTATGCGGCAACTGGTTTCAACAAATAATCAATGATATCATTATTTGTGTGTCCAGCTTCTTTGGAGCCTACAGTATGGATGTGATGGCCAGCTGTGCATTCAGTGTGGATGTGGACTCAATAAACAACCCCTCACATCCCCTCATCAAACACGCCTCGAAGCTCTTTAAATTCAACCCACTTCTTTTCATCTTCCAAGGTATCCACTGCTTTTCAATGACATGCACCTTTTAATTCTTTATGTTGATGTAAACAGATATGTTCGTGACTAAGATCATAATAACTAACCCTCTTTCTCTTCTCAGGGTTTTTCCCTGTTCTTCTTCCTCTCATGGAGCGACTTGGGGTCTCCTTGATTCCAAAGTCTTCTACTCAATTCTTTAATACTCTTCTGGGGAAGGTCAGAAAAGAACGAGACAGGAGCTCACACCAGGTTTGGACAAAACGATAAAAAACTCAATTTTGTTTTTCTGTTTTTCATTTCATCGTATTACAATAAACATCTGATCGCGCTCAATTGAGCTGACCACCAACATTTTGCATAAACATTGGATTCCTCAATCAAGGGAGTTGATGAAAAATGACAGCAATACAACACATATCCAGTACACACACATCTTTGACTCAGGATATTCCAACAACAACACATGTTTACCATACAAACCCAATCTGTGGATGGTGGATTGTCATGGTCCACTGTGCTGTCATACAACATACTATCAAACACATGTTGGAGAGTATGTATCATTCCTGTTTTCAGAATGCAGATTTCCTTCAACATATGATCAACTCTCAGTCTGCCAGTGAAGCCAAGAAAGAAAAGCAGAATAAAGGTATTACATTCACTCACCTGCAGGGGCGGATCTAGACAAATATTCACCGGGTGGCCAGAGGGTGGCAGGAGAATTTGAGGGGTGGCATCCCCTGGCAGAAGTATATGCTGATTTAATCGCAGTCATATCAATCAATGTTAACTTGGAAAGCCACAATATTGATATTTTAACTCAATAACATTTGGTGACATTATTGTAGCACATCAGTAAAGCCTTACATATACATATATTAAGGTGGCACACGTAATTTAATGAATTTGAACTGAGTGAGTTGGTTTAACTCTTAGACCAGCAGGGGTACCAAATATGCAGACTGCTGCAATAAGTACATTAACTGTCTCATCGATGTGTGTCTGTATGAATATGATCATATTAACAATCATATCATTCCTATCAGCTGTCAATCACTGTTATGATTCACATCTTCAGTGTTATTATTAAATAAACTATATTTTTTGTTGAGTTAATGATGAACGTTCCTCAAGATGCTTGCTCACCCTCCTTCAAATTTGAAAGACCAGTAATTACTATCATAATTCAAAAGAATCAAAAGAACAGTTCAGCGCCCCACGACTTCATTGCAAACAGTAACAACCTTGACTTTACATCAGAAAGAACAAACATTAAAGATCAGTTAGGGTTAAACAACGTGTATTCAGCTAAAACATAAACATCGCTGCAGTTATTATTCAGTGGAAAGTCCTTCCCTGCTGGCCTAGTTAAATCAAAGTGGTTACTTTCTGTTGGCTGGGCAGTGAAGTTTTACACACCGTCTGATTTGACTTTGCTCCCGATTTCTGAGGTCTAAAGGTTGGCAAGTATGAGTCTTCGGTATTTCCAGACAAGTGGCTACTGAAATCAATCTTACTAACTGCTGTCTGTGTGATTACTCCGCGCGAGTTGGCGGACTTTGTTTTGCTTACTTTAACATAATTTTTCATGCCTGTAGCCTACCCCAGTCATACCCTGACCGTCATACCCTGACCGCAAATACCTCATTCCTTCTGTCCAGTGGTGTAGTGGGGATTTTTTTACTGGGTGGACGGGGTGGTGGGTGGACGGGAGACACTCGCGCTCGTGAACTGTCAACGTGGGGGGGGGGGGGGGGGGGGGGGGGCTTGAGGGACCTCTGTGTCGCCTGTCAGCTCAACTTACATGATGCCGTTTAGACAATATAATAATAAAGGGCGGTGCCGGCTGTCAGCGAACCGATCCGGCCTTTCTGCGCGATATCACTCAAATGCGGGACATAGTCTCAATGTGTGGGACGCGGGACAAATAATAAAAATGCTGTGTGTGCAGTCCCGCACAGTGCGGGACACCTGGTCACCCTACACACACGGTTCTGCCCCTCACACACACACGCTTCAAATCCAGTTGCATAAATGCTTGAGCTACGTTTTTATTATAATTACTGTGAAATCTGCCTATTATGTTTTCGTCATTATTACAACAAACACACACTTGCAACTGATAACACTGGCAATGATTTTAGATGTATTAAACTATTAAAAAAAGAAATCATGCTTCAAATAAGGGGGGGTACGGCGTACCCCCGCGACCAACGCCCACTTGCTTATGTCTACTTGTATCCGAAATGCTTCTCGTTTTGCGCTGTCCTCCCGTTCAAATGAAATCGCCGCCAATCATATTTCCAAGCTCGCGCCAGGGGGGGGAGGGGTTACAAGGCTCGCGTCTTGTGCTGCATTCACTTGCACTCGGACATTAGAGATTTTCTCTCATAAATGTCCGATGAGCCACAACTTTTCTTTCAAAACAAAGCTGCCAAATGGGGTGGCAGCTGGGGTGGCAAGGCATTTTTCTGAGGTGGCAGCTGCCACCCCGTGCCACCCTGTAGAACCGCCACTGCTCACCTGTATTCACACACCTGTATGCACACAAAAGATTTTGAGGCCTCTTTTCCTCTTCATCCCTCTTCATGCATCTCGTCCGTCCTGACAGGTCTCACTGATCATGAAATTGTTTCTCAAGCCACAATGTTTATGTTTGCTGGTTACGAGACGAGCGCCCTCACTCTCGTTGCCTTGGCCTACAGTTTGGCAAGAAATCCTGAAGTCATGAAACGCCTGCAAGAAGAGATAGATTCCACTTTCCCTAAAAAGGTAAAGCAGAGGTTTCTTGTACAAGAGTCATTCTCTGCACTTCATGTAATTGATTAAATTAAAGTTTTCAAAATCCCGAATTGTGTTTAGTGTAAGCATGATTTGTATCTCTGCAGGGTTCTGTCCAATATGAAGAGCTGATGCAGATGGAGTACCTAGACAGTGTCGTCAATGAGTGTCTGAGGTAAAGAGCTTTTTCTTATACTAGCTGTTCACAACATGCTAAGCATAAGAATTAAGTTAACATGCTAATGTTTAGCAATGTTACTACCATTATTATAGCTTGCTGACATGCTAATATTTGCTAATGAGCACTAAAAATGAAGAATAGCTGAGGTTGTCAGGAATGTCATTAGATTTGCAGGCATTTGATCATGCACCAAATAACTAACATAACACAAATCCATATGATAATTATAAAAGAAAGTCAGAACCATCTTGTTCTTTTGAGTTGCTACCTTGCCATTGAAACAACATTATGTTGTATTTCAAGAATAGACATTTGGGTTCGTCTGTAGATTTTCAAAATATTATAATATATATAATGTCAGTAATCTTTTGACAATAGGCTCTACCCTCCAGCTGGACGTCTTGAACGGATTGCCAAAGAAACTGTAAAGGTCAGTGGCATCACAATCCCTAAGGACATGCTCGTGATGGTCCCAGTCTACGCTCTGCACCGCGACCCCGAGCTGTGGCCCGAGCCTGAGGAGTTCCGACCCGACAGGTAGATGCCACAGTGCTCCTGTGTGTGTACTATAAATGTATGTATAAGGTGAAATGTATACTGTAAATGTGTATAGATGTGTGTACTGTAAATGTGTGTTGATGTTGTAAATGTTTAGATTTAATTAAATTACTTTATGTGTAAAATAAAGAAATTGAACGTGAATCTTGAGAAACTTCATTTGTACAATCCTGTGAAACATAGTATATAAGAAGATTCCCTTTTATGTTTGTATGAGTGTAAAAGTTAAATTTTCTTTTCTTTGTTGCTTTTTATTCAAGATTCAGTAAACAGAACAAGCAGAGCATCAACCCGTACACCTACCTGCCATTTGGGCTCGGGCCGAGGAACTGCATAGGGATGCGTTTTGCTCTGGTTTTGATTAAACTGGCCGTGGTGGAAGTTCTGCAGAACTACAGCTTTTCCGTCTGCGAGGAGACGGAGGTGGTTACTTTTTAAATGCTTACTACATGATTGCTCAATACACTTGACAAGTTGGATTTGCTGGCAGAGAGAGCACGTGTTTTAAATGTTGTATTTGTATTTCATAGATCCCTTTGATAATGAACCCAGAAGGTCTGGTTGGACCTCTGAAACCGATCAGGCTCAAGCTGGTGACACGTTAAATCGCCTCAGGAAAAGCAGACAACTAGGAGAGCTGAACTATCCTCTAAATGTATCATTTAGTAATAAAAAATGCTGCTTAAAGTTTATAAAAGTTTGTAATCTGATGTGACATTGTGATAGACCCTGACTTTAATAATTGAAGACGTTCATAAGTGATGGAAATGTTTGACAGGAAAAATATGTATAGTCGAAACACTAATGAATAACATTTAGTGTCATGATTACAAATCAAACTCAACCAGATTTGACAATTAAACTAAAAAGTAAACTCATAAAACAAAATGTCTGAAAATGTCTAATGTCAAGGAGGCAAAATGACACATTAACATGGATTTATTTTCTTACGCTATCTTATTGTTAAAATGCTTTTATCAAAGTTACATGCAGCTTAATCAATAAAAACTAACTGGTGGTACCTTTGGGGGCTTTCTTGTGTTTTGGTCACATCTCTAGATAGATTTAGCAGCTGATGTAAGATTTGTGAATCTTGATATGTTACATTTTGTTTAATCACCAGTGGATCCCAACGTATACTCATATCTACTGTCACACAAGCAATTTTGATTTAATGTGCATGAAATTTGGGGGGAGGCCACATTACTCCAAGTCTTTGAAATGCATAAAGTATCCGAACAACAAAGTAAAATTCCTAAAAATACAAAAACACATCATGCAATACATCGCAATATCCCGTAAATACTCTCAAGTCAGTTGAAAGACTACCACAAAGTCATCACCTCAGCTTTCTGATGACTCAGTGGGCTTTTGTTAGTGGGTTTTGCTTATCCGAAGCAAGTTTTTCAAGAACCAATGTCTTTGTCAACTATCCAGATAGAGATTGTAATTTGTGATATTGGGCAAAAATATAATTGACGTGTTTTATTACACATTATATGGTTTGTCTAATATTGTATTGTCGGGGTTGGGGGAGCGTTTTGCAGCTCTGATGACCCCCTTTGGCTTGAGTTGTGCCAATTTGAATAAAGACTTCAAAACACGTTAAACCCTAACACATAAAATCAGACAGGAGTGCAACTTTAAATGAAATACCCAGACAGTGTTACTCTGTTGAAACTGCAGATAAACACACGCATGTGACCCGCCAGTCACATGGTCAAGGCTGCAGGTGTGTTCAATTGGGTGAGAAGGTACCATGAGCTCATGAACTAAGGGAGAGTGCACTGTTGGTTTGTTTAGTTGCATAACATACAAGAATCATGGCCATCTGAAGGGCACCCTTTAACACCATGACTTCTGCTGCTCAAGACAGATAACTAGATAAATATCCTAACTGCTGTATGTACAAAAAACAACTGATAGAAACTTTACTT
>NC_136912.1:16412509-16513492 GCF_949606895.1 Notothenia rossii | reverse complement strand
TCAACACCCTTTGAGAGCAGGTCTTTGAGGCCAGAGATGTCACCATCATTGGCACAGCGCAGAAACCTGAGCCCCAGGAGCTCCATGGTCCTTTCTGAGATGACATCTCTTCTTGTGTTGCCTTCACGTTCACTACTATTCCCTCTATGAACCACAGAGTCTGTTTGAGCCTGCTGCATCTCTGCTGCCCTGGTTCTCCTCCTCTCTCTTCTATTGGGCTCTCTGCCATTGTCACCCTTGCTCGTTGCTCTCCTCTTTGATTTGTCTTGCCCTTGACTATCTTTCATTACATTTTCGTAGAACTGCCTGACCTCTTCCCCACTAAGGGCACAGTTTGTTATAGAGCTGGATTGTTCTGTTGTGTCAATGCTGAAAAGATCTTGCCCGCTGGCAAGATTAAAGCCTAAAGCAGCCATTAGGAGAGACTCTAAATTCAGGTTTATAGTTTAACCAGTTGTTGAAGTTGTTTTACTGAAAGTTAATCTGATCAATAGACTGCTATTTTTGAACAAGGAATGTTGCAATGCTCCAGCAACATACTGAAGTTAATTATGATTATCTTACACTGCTTCACACCGAGTCTAGACAGTCTACGACAGTAAGCAATGTAGCTAGTAAGCCAGCAAGCTAACGTAGCTATGTTCATTATTTTGATTTACAGGGCAAGTGGTTATCTGTTGGGTTAATCCTGAAATCTACCACACACGTTATTTAACATAATTTACAGTGCGTCAATGTATCTCTCTGAAAATGAAGGAGTTGATAACCAGCCGTTTGTAACATTAGCAAAGTTAGCTTAGCTTCAGCAGTATATTTTAGAATTTAGACCAACTCTTTACAACTCAAGACGAGATAAGGCACATGATTCGGTATCACAACCCAACGTTACCTCGCTTTAAAAACATTATCCACATGACGACGTAAACCACAGAAGTGATTTATTTATTTTACAATACGAAGCTACCTTCTTGTGCCCCTGTTTGTAAACAGAAGATTAGCACTAGCTTCAGGACTAACGGTAAGTGCTGCCCCCTGTCGGGCCGGATGTTACACTTTTCTGTTGGAAGTTGAACACCAGTGATGGATAAAGTAAAAGCAACAGTACCACCATTACAAATACTCTGTTACAAGCCTATACAGTCTATAGTTACAAGTACAAGTCCTGCATTTTATAACATCATTTAGTTAAAGTATATACCATTATATTTCCAATAAATGGAGTATAACATTATTATTTTAATTGTATTATTATTATTTGTATTTAATCATTATTTTATTTTTATTATTATTTGATTATTATATTATACATTTTATTGTATTATTATATCATTATTATTTTATTATTATTATGTTTTATTATTATGTATTTTTTTGTGGATATATGCATTTATTTATTTGTTACTTATGTCATGTTCTGTCCTCCATACCTGTGCGCTCGTTGTGTGCATAAAGCTACACATTTACAATCACATCACAGCAAGACCTATAGTTGTGCGTTCATTGTTTTAAAAACACATGGTCTATGCATTGGTTATTCATGCAGGTGCTCGAGGTTCAACAAACAGGGGAGGGACAAATATTTTTTCTTCTACTATGCTGATGTTCAATCTGGAGAAATTGTCCAGACCACTTTTTTTTAACAAAATGACGCCCATGCTTATGAGAACAAGTTAACCTCATGTAAACCCAGCAGAGGATTTCACAACACTAACTTGAACCCTTCATCAGACACTAAACTGAAAACACCTTGTGTCGGTATGTATAGCATGTAATGTAGGCTACATTTAAGAAGGTGGTCATACCTATCAAATGAATGCATTGCAGTAAGACGTTAATACCAGGTTAATACTCAAAATGTATTGAAGAAAGTAGGAGGTTGCATAGATTGGATAATCTAGTAAATTACAAGAACATAAATTCAGAAATCCTGAATCTCAATGTTATTTTCTGGCTAAATAAAATACCTAAGCCTGAATTGTAGGGAAGAAAAAGTACAATATAATGACTTTTACCAACTGTAATTAGGATGTCAGGTGCTACTTATAATAATATAAGTTTGGACTGTTTAAGTTTCGTTTTGTTGCATGTATATCGCTGATTTACTGTTGGATATCTCCCCGTATTGGATAAGTATGGTAAGAAAATGATTAATGAAATGTTTGTTTTATGAACTATTAGAATCGTTATTTGGTAGGCTACTGTATTTGTGATCTGTGTAATAGAGATATACATTAACGTCCCAGCAGCACCCTCATGTGGACGCCTGCTTTCAACTATTTTTACTGACAGTTAGCTTCTTTATGGATTTTTTATCAGATATGCCAGCTTGTTTGAAGTTGTTAAATAAGTACCGAAATGATCTACTAATGAAAATGTAAGTTTATTGCATTCATTAGCATGTCATTTAGCTTCAGCATAAAAACACACATTTATATAAAAATGTTGTTTAAATAAACTCAACACGGAGACATCTGTCAGTTAGACTTTAGTTAAAGGTGGGGTAGGTAAGTTTGAAAACCGGCCCGAGATACACTTTTTATTATATTCCATGGAATGCTCTTAACATCACGATAGCAATGAATATCAATACAATACAATATAATGAAAAAATACATAAAAAAATGTCATCTGTGGAGCCGGCCCAGCTAAAATAACTGGATGGCCTACCTGCCTGTCAGCCTTCCATCTGTGAACAAACTTATCTCGTGCCCTCATTGGTCATGTGCGCGTTCGTGTGTGTTGGAGGAGGGGCTCTGTAAGGAAGTGGCAGATTTTTTCCGGCTGTGTATTTTCAAATTCTAGCGCACTCGAGCTGGTTTCTCCAAAATTACCTACCCCACCTTTAAGTTTAAGAATGTAAAGGACTTTTTAATTCAACTTGGAAATCATTTAAAGCCCTTTTTTAGGAGCTAATTTCTGCTACCGAGAAGTGCTTGAGGTTTATGCAAGAGGCATTATGGGTTACGGAAAGATAGACATTACTAATTGTTTTGAGATGTAACAATGCATTTTCAGTCAAAACTATTTATAAAATCCTCTTTTGAATGATTGATTTAAGGCATTCATAACTATTGAAGCGTTGCAAGGGTCAGAAAGAACCCTACATAAAATACTTGACATTTAATTTTGGGGTTCATATAGAGTTAATTATTTTCAAATGATATTTAAATCTTTTTATTCTCACTTGACTGATAATATGTGTCTAAAATGATGCAGGTTACATGTTTTACAAATGTCAGTGTTTACCATTGTCTTGGAGGGGCGCTGCGCCCAGCCAACGGAGCCCGGCGCCCCCCCTGAAATTAAAGGTGTTTAACAATAATCCACACCTCCTCTCTCTGCTCCAGAGGATAAAAAAAAAAAAGATATCCCAATAACTAACCCCCCCCCCCGCTCAGGCAGCACCCCCCCAAAGCAGTAAACCTAGGGGAAACACTGAATGTTGATCAGAAGCCTCATTACATGTGCAAGCAGAGTGAATAATAGTTTTATTTTTATGGCACTTTTCTTAACAGTTACAAACGCTTGGTTACCGAGAAGTCGAAACTAAAATAATCTAAGATGTGAAAAGAAACAACATAAGACTATGAAACACAAACTGTGTAATGGAGGACAACAAAAGCATTTAACAATGTTCTTTGAATTTTTTGTTGCATAATTTCAGTGATATACTTGATACTACTTAATTTAAACTAGTATGTAGCATACTAACATAATAACAGATTTGGGCACGCCAAACTGTGAAACTCGCATTCTGTCACTAGTGTGAGTTGTTGGGAGTGCAAGGTGCTTGTATGGAGAAGGGGTGAAGGGGATGGACTACAATGACTAAATCCTCATGCACAGCTGTTGTATTAAGTGGTAAAATGTAGTGATATAGAAGAGAGTCCAGGTATGAAGCTCGCAGAAAATAACAAATCAGGGAGAAACTGTTTGTAGACAGTAAAGTCTGGACAGAGAAGACAGTGGTTTTGCATTCATTGATTGTAATTGCTCCCAACCCCAACAAACATGCAAATAGGGTGACCAGGTGTCCCGCTTTGTGCGGGACTGCCCAGCATTTTGATCATTTGTCCCACACATTTGATTGACAGTCGCCCGTGCGAGCCTGCTCTACCACCAACCCAAGGATATATTCCTCCTGAAACCGAAAGCGATGAGGTAACAGCAGCTGATTTAATTAACGTTTAACACACAAGCTAGCAAGCTAGATCAGGTCATTTTTGTTCTGCTCATAATAATTTGTTAGGGTTAATTCCATTCAAAACACATATTTAATTTCATCACTATATAAACATCTAATCCAGCTCTAAGCAACACAGTAACATGTCCCGCATTGTCCCTCAAAATCAATGTGGCTTGTTGGCACCTGGTCACCCCGTACATGCAAAACCACTGGCACAATCATTCAAAATCAACCTAATCTTCACTGGAGTTAGGTACTGCAGTATCTAACTCGTGGTATTTACTGACGTGTCTGTTTCTGTCTCCAGTCTGTGTGAATGTCTGTCCGCAGTGAGGACAGGCGTACGGCCTCTCGCCCGTGTGTATCCTCATGTGAACGTTCAGCTTGTGTTTGCTAATAAAGCGTTTGTTGCAGCAGGTGCATGTGTACGGTTTATCCCCTGTGTGGTAGCGCTGGTGCATTTTCAGCTCCGTGATGCGACCGTAAGTCCTGCCGCACTCGAGACACTCGAAGCTGGGCCGCACCTCCATGTGCTGCCGGCCGTGCAGCCGCAGCCCGCTGGACGACCTGAAGCTCTTGCTGCACTGTGGACACGGGAAGGGTTTCTCCCCGGTGTGGATGTGGAGGTGTAACTTGAGGCTGGCGGCCGAGGGGAAGCCGTTGCCGCAGATGGAGCAGAGGTGCGGCCTCTCCCCCGAGTGGATGCTCAGGTGCCTTTCCATCTTGCTCTTGTTGAGGAAAGTCTTGCCACAGATGGGGCAGGTCATTGGCTGCTCTCCATCATGTGAGCTCATGTGGTCCGTCAGCTCAAGGAGTGTAGAGAAAGCACAATCGCACCTAGTGCACGAGTTTGGCATCTCCTTCTTGAATTTCCTGTGTCTCAAGCAGTGTTGATCCAGATCTTTCTTCTCCTCAAAGGTCTCGATGCAACAGGTGCACTGGTACGGCCTCTCCGCTGTGTGAGTCCGCAGGTGATACTTAAAAGCTGTTAGCTGCAGAAAGATGCTGTCACAGTGAGGACATCTAGATTCCCGTCTGTCGTGGACCGTCATGTGCCTCTTGTAGTGGGACAGCTTGATGAAGTGTTTGCGGCACAACGAACAATAAAACTGTTCGTCTTTATGTCCTTGCTCATGCTTCTTCAGCGCATACTCGACCTTGAACTTCTTCCCACAGGTGCTGCAGGCGTAAGACTTCTCATGGACCCCCATGTGCGCCTCCAGGTCTTCTGGACTACTGAAGGTTTCGTCACATTTTGGACAGGTCCCATTGTTTTCTTTTAAATGAATCTCCAGGTGTTTGTTGAGGTCTTCTGGGAAGGCAAAATCCTTCTGACAATCAGGGCATGTGTAAATATCTCCGTTTGTTGCTTTGCGATGGGTCACTATGTGCCTTTTCAGATGATACATACGACCGAATACTTTGCCGCAATCGCCGCAGGTGAGGCTTTGGGGTTTAGCCTGGACCTTCTTGTGTAATTTAAGATGACTCACTAGGGCAGCCTTGTCTTTAAACTGTTTATCACAAGCAATACATGTCAGGCCGTCCACAGCATGAGTCTTCTTGTGTGCTCTCATCTCCAGCCAGCTCGCTAAATTTTTCCCACATTTCTCGCAGATGTACTGACCCATGCCGTGCTGCTTCCTCAGATGTCGGGTCATGTGGTAGGATTGACTGAAGCTCATATCGCAGACAGGGCAGCCGAATGGTCTCTCCTTTGTATGTGTCCTCATGTGTCTTGCGAGTTTGTTTGCCCCTTTGAAGCGCCTGTCGACACAGATGGGACAGACATGGCCCTTTTTTTTTGTCTTGGGGGCTCCTTCTTCTTTGGGACTGCCTCCATGAGATGTAGCTTTTTCAGTGTCCTTATCCTTAACATTATCTTCACATTCTTCATCCTGAGAATCACTATTATCAGAGTCTGAACTGTTCTCAGCAACATTATCATTGATATCAATATTCTCCTTAGTATCTTTGTTTATTGATTTGATTTCTTGGTTTTTTATTTCATCACTTTGCAGAGGACTCTGACCCTCTGTGTGTACAGAAACATCTTGAGATGGACAATAAAGTTGACTTTGACCCTCTACCTGGGTGGACTGGTCTTCGCTGTGTGACAAGACATGACTACACAACGCTTTATTGTTAGTGAATTCTTTCTGACAGCTTGGACATGACAAATGCATCTTCTTGTGACTTTGCAGATCTGCAAGGCTCTTGTAACTTTCCCCACATGTGGAACAGACGTGTTGTCCCGCATTGTGCTGGTTCCTCATGTGTCGGGTCATGTGGTAGGATTGGCTGAAGGTCGTAGAGCAGACCGGGCAGATGAACGGTTTCTCCTTTGTGTGTGTCCTCATGTGTCTGCTGAGCTTGTTTATGTCTCTGAAACGCGTTGTGACACAAATGGGACAGTAGGGGCCTTTTTGTTTAGGTTTAAAGTCTTCATCTACATCTTCATCTACATCTTCATCTACTTCTTCATCTACCTCTTCCTCTACATCTTCATCATCGACACCATCACTAGCATAGTTGTAGCCTTCCTCTTCCATCCAATCTAAGGATGATGATGATAACGCTCTTTTCACCACTTTAGCTGCTTCATCGTTGGGTTCATCCAAAGCTAGATTAGTCTCATGAGCATTCACCTCTTTAGCTGCTTCAGCGTTGGGTTCATCCAAAGCTAGATTAGTCTCAAGAGCACTTTCAGTTACACCTCCATCATGTTCACTATAATATTGCTTATCATTGCTGTAATAGTAACTATCTTTGTGTCTAGATGATCTTGTATGAGTTTTGGTCGAGGGTGGTTTTGTTTCGATTTTCAGCTTTCCCTCCCCACGCCGAGGTCTTCCTCTTTTACGCTTTGTTGGAACAGGAGGGCCTAAATCGTCTTCAATGTCCACACTGACCTCATGAATACTAAACAGGTTAGTTTCATTGAAAGCAGATTCAACCTCTTTACCAATGACCAATGCTTTGTCCAGGGTCAACGTTTCCCTCTCCAACAGCAGCCTCTCTTTGAGGGGTGGGCAGTTGGTTTTCTCAATCACCTGATCCAGGATAAGTTTGTCTTGTAATTGTCCATAATTGCAAGGTCTCAGCAGTTCTTCTAACACAGACACAAACACGTCTACACCCTCCCCCGGCATCTGAGCCCTCTGATGGAATTTAAGGCGGCACATCTGAGAGGTGTGATCGGAGCAGAAGTAAAGCGTCAGCGAGGAGATGACTGCTGTGTACGAAGTTTCACTCTGGATCAGAGCGTTGAAGATATGCTGGCCTTCAAGGCCAAGGCAGTTCCTTAGGAGCCCACACTTAGAGGATTCAGCAAGCTCGTGTTCACCAAGAGCGTGAAAGTAGTGTTCAAAAGCTTTTAGCCACTTGTGCCAAAACATGGTCGGTTTACCAGCGCCGGGTAAGAAAGGCGGAGGTGGGGACAGGATTATCAGTAGAGGCTCTGGGAGCAGCTCCTGTCTCGTCACCTCCTCACCGATAGTCACTTTATCCATTGTTAGTTTCTGGTGTTTTTATTTGTGTTCAATTTGGTTTCTTCGCTGATCCTTGTTCAGGCTCCTGAAGTTTCATCCCACTGAGATCAGTCTAGGAAACCTGTAAAAGAAACAAACCCAAGATAGTTTCAGCTTCAGTTTCAATTGTTTACGTTGCACCAAAATGCACACTTATTATCTACAACATTCAGTCCTTCAGAGGCTGTAAAGAAAGCATAGGCTCCAAAGGTAGGCTACATTTGACAAGGGAAAAACTGGCTTGGCCATATCTACAGGGGTCTCTTGACCTCTCTCCTCAAGATCTCTGAATACAATCAGGTTCTAAGGATACCCACACGTGGTCCCTTACAGACATGCCCACTTGATAACATTCACATGCAGTTTGGGGTGAAAAAACCTCAACCAAAATGTCAGGCAACAAAATATGTTGTGCTTTGTACATTATTGCTGGATCTAGAATCAACCAATTTGATTCTGACACCACAACGTTAACATTGGACTTTTGTTCAGAGATATAGACTCAGAGACAGTCTTACCCCACAGGCCATAAGACTGCTAAACTCCTGAGCTCTATGACCTCAAGCATTCATCTGTTTGCATCTTACAATGTATTTATCAAAATAGTTATCACTACAATAAACAGTATTTAATTTTAATTTACAGAACAATATTCAATTTTACATTCTGTTCTTGTTCTATTTACATGTATATATAATGCATTTACTTGATCACTTACAACATTCTCTGCAATATTTAATTGCAGTCAAGCCAGCCTCCACTTCGGAAAACACACTCTCAAGCCAGCCAGCCCGCCCGTTGTATTGCGGTGCGCGAATATCCTATGCATTACGGTAGAGGCCTGGAAAAACTGCCTTCAAAATAAAAGCGCTTACTCGGTCAATAACAAATATACCTAAAAAACATACCAAACATATTCATATATACTACTGGAGCTTAAATTAAGAAATATCGACTATATAAGGTGATCATTAATAACTGTAAAACATACTACGTATAAGTACCACATTATAACTGAGTGAATGTAAAACTTAAGGATACAGTTATGAAGACATATCTGACCATTACATTCATTATTAAAATGTCAATTTCCACTGGGTGACACATTTCAATTGATTTCAAAATCAGGACAATCTGTAGAGTTTCAAAATTAAAGACCGTTGAAGTCTCATATATGAGCTATCGTCCCTCTGTTTTTAGATGAGAATAAAACATAAACTCTCCAGTATCAAAGGCTAATTTCACTCCAGGGTGATAGCAGGACACCCCATCTAATCACTCAATTGATTAGAAAATCAGGACAATCTGATGTAGAGTTTCAAAATAAAATACTTTTGAAATCTCATATATGGGCTATCGACTATCGTCCTTCTGTTTTTATAAAAGAATAAATAAAAAAACTGTAAATTATCAAAGATTTATTTCACTCCAGGATGATAGCAGAGCACCCATCTAGTCACTCAGAGAATATCAGGACAATCTGATATAGAGTTTCAAAATAAAAGACGGATGGATGGATGGATACTTTATTCATCCCAAGTTGGGAAATTGGGTTGTCACAGCAGCATGGAGTCATTGTACAGAACCAAAAATAATCTTAAAATCGAATAAAATACAAAATATTTGTGCATATCAGTGCCCCTAAAAACATGTCTAATGGTATAGGACAGGCCTATTCAACTGGCGGCCCGCGGGCCAGATGCGGCCCAGATGCGGCCCAGAACCAACTCCCGAGTGGCCCAGCCTCCCGTAGCCAAATTCCTACACTAGTACAGACCATGAACGCAACACTCCGCGTTGCATAGAAACCACCAAACCACAACGCAGCACGTTTTTTGAAAGTGCATCTAGTGGTGCTAGTAACGGTGGTCCTATGATAGCAACTCTAAAACATTTCTCTCTCAACTCTGAAGCGTAAACAGAGACAAAACGGTCATTGATCTTGTGGAGCAGATCCAAGTCAAACTGGACCTTTTCGCGACCGACTTGAGCACGGGTCGGATGCTGCATTTTCCGACGCTCCCCAAACACATCACATCTCCGGCACAAATCACGGATGTGATGACAGATTTCATTGCGAGGTTGAAAGAGAACTTTGCCGGTCGATTGGATGGGCTTGTCTGCCCACAGAGGTGATGGGCTTTGCCAGAGACCCCTTCACTGTTGCAATAGAGGGGGACGTATCAACCAGAGCAAAGGAAGTGGTCCCCTGCATCGACAAGGGGAAATATACACTGGAACTTATTGACATGCAGCGCACTAACGCGCCAGCAAAGTTTTGGAGTGATGTAAAAAAACAGCAGTTCCCTAACGTTCAGAAAGTAGCGATCTGTGTGCTCAGTATGTTTGGATCAACATACACATGTGAATCAAGCTTTTCACACATGAACTCAATCAAAAGTAGCACTCGCTGCTCCCTGACTGACAGCACTCTTAGGATTGCATTGACATCCTATCAGCCAAAAATCACTGCTCTTGTTCAAAACAAAAAATGTCCCTTCTCCCATTGAGAAAGTCAGCGATGACAAATCACAAATGAGGTGATAGTAAGCACCTAGTTTACTATAGTAGACGTGTTGTGTAGTATTCATTCATGTAGTTAACCGTATCCCTTGTTATGGGTTTGTGCACTGAAGGGTTTGACAGTTCTTTCTGTATTCATTTAAGTGCACTTTGTAATGTGTCTGGGTCAAATGTGACCAAAACGTATGATTTTTTTTGTTATTACTTGAAAAGTGAAAAAATAGTATTGCTACAGTACTACCTCTTTGTGTTGCATTGGAGCTCTTTAGCTCTTTTTTTGTATGTGAGGACATTTATTAAAACTGCTATTATTGTATTCAGTAAATGCACTTTGTGATGTGCCTGGTTCAAAAAAAAATAACCTGAATATTTGACTTCTAAAGCAAACAAATGTAATGCTACAACTGTGCACTTTTTTTTTCAGATTCTGTTAAATTAATGCTAATTTGTTGTGTTTTTATGCACTTTTTGACATACCTTTGTTAGATGAACAATGAATACAAATTGCATGTTTTTCATCGCAGTAATATGTGTTGGTTTAAAATGTGTCACTACCCGCTTTTTACAGGCCGCTGAATGTCTGGCCCAGCTGAATTTTGTAGTTATAAAATCTGGCCCAACTGAATGTGTAGTTGAATAGCCCTGGTATAGGACATAACAAATTCAAAGGCTTTATTTGTCATGTACATAACTACAAAAAGAAAAAGATTTCTAAAGCAATAACTCTCTACAACTCTTCATCCCTGGCCAGCAGATAACTCCCAGCACCATACTTTGTTTGATCCGTCTGCTACATCGTACTTACATCGTGTATGCAGTGCATACTTTTGAGAATATCAAATGTATTCTTGTCTGATCCAGGGCTCGACATTAAGGACTGCCCGATGGCCCGGGGCCATCTAGTATTTAGCTCGGGCAATGAAGCCTCACCTGCTGTTTGCCCGATCGGGCAATGAAGCCTCACCTGCTGTTTGCCCGATCGGGCAATGAAGCCTCACCTGCTGTTTGCCCGATCGGGCAATCTATTATACCAGTATCATGCAGCTCGCGGATCCAGGAATGAGTGACCCAACAGTAAAACTAAACATATCTATAACTAGTTTAGGTAGTTTGAGAGGTAATTAAAATAGCTACGGGTGATATTCTAACCTTAAGTGTGTGTTTTGTTCCGCTCACCGCTGCATGTGATCATGCAGAGCTGCGTGTCGACTCGTCAGCAGCAGCTGATCTCTCTCTCCCGTCAGATTAGACTTCACTCGCTTTTATGTCCATATCGATCAGATCCAGTTGGTTCTAGCTAATGATATGACTACCTGCTTATTAAAAGACGCCGTGACCTAAACAATAAGTGTCGCTATGCAACTGGGTGAGGCTACAAAGTATAGCGCAGCATTATGCATTTGTTTACATGCCTACCGGAACCCTGAGGCATTAGCAGCAGATCAACTCACAATCAACCCATACAGCACATCTCTTTCTCCACATTAAGTGTTACACAATAGAATTGACTACTCGTCTGTCACATACTCTTCTTGTCTGTCACATAAGTGGCGCAACTGAAGCGGTATTGCGCTAAAGGGAAATTATTTTGACCGGACATTTTGACCGAAGAGATTTAGATTTGCTTGCTAACGGGAACTCTGACGTCGCCATTGTGTGTGCTTCGCGGATGCACTCGGCTGCTCGGTCAGCTTGTGGATGAAGAGGCATTCTTTCGACCAACTTACATATAACATTACAATTTTTTTTAACAGGGGCCAAAATAGTGTAAATAATATTTGTTTTGGCAGTTATAACTGCATGTAATGTTTTCTACTTTTTTAAGTGTCTTCACCAACAACTTAAGTATTTATTATAGCTATGCAGGGCATGCAAGCGAGCAAACACAAACAAGTGAAATGAAGAATACAATTGAAATTGTACAATATAATATTGTGGTGGTTCATTTTATAATTCAGTCTAGAGAATGCACCAGACAACATCTAAGACCTGCAAAAATCTAAATGTTCTAGGGGGAGGTCCCCCAAACCCTTCGTGCGTCATTTCGTCCGCGCGCATTTTTCAGGGCAATCGCTATTGGGCTCAGGGCCATCTGTAAATTAGCTTAGATGGCCCACAGGGCTATCCTTAATGTCATGCACTGCTGATCTATAGTGTGCATTTAGATTTGACAGTGAATATTGATATTATTGCTTTAACCTTTATTTCTCTTCTATTTTTTCAGATTTACTCTATTTTGTATTTTCTTCTATTTTAAGATTATTTTGATTCTGTACAAGGACTCCATGCTGCTGTGACAACCCAATTTCCCAATCCATCCATCCAATTGTCCTGATTCTCTCTGAGTGACTAGATGGGGTGTCCTGCTATCACCCTGAAGTAGGGCTGTGCAATTAATCATATTTTAATCGCAATTACGATGTTGGCCTGCCACAATTACGAAAACAACATAATCGGAAAAACGATTATTTTGCTTTTGCTTTTGTGACAGTGCACGGCAACATATTTGATCTAATTTATTTTAGTCTAATTTATTTGTATTTATCATATTACATATGTTTAGTATCTTGTTGAAGTGCGCTCCAAAATATTTGTTGATTTTGTTTATTGGTATTTATTATTTTGACGTTATGTATTTAAATGTAAATATAAATGTATCATTTATTTTTGTATTGGTTTTTCGGTTGAATTATACGTTCAGGGTAATCAACAGTTAAAAAGATACTGTTCAAATTATTTTTTGTTTTTGTTTTAAAGTTCAATAAATGGATGTTTTCAAAGTTAATGAATAATTGTATTTAATAATCGTGATATCAATTATTGACCAAAATAATCTTGATTATGATTTTTGCCATAATCGCACAGCCCTACCCTGAAGTGATATTAGTCTTTGATAATGGAGTTTTTGTTTTATTCTTATCTAAAAACAGAAGGACGATAGCTCATATATGAGACTTGAGGCATTTAATTTTGAAACTCTACATCAGATTGTCTTGATTTTGAAATCAATTGAAATTAGTCACCCAGTGGAAATGGACATTTTAATAATGAATGTAATGGTCAGATAACTTCATAGCTGTATCCTTAATACGTTTTAAATTCACTCAGTTATAATGTGGTAGTTACGTAGTTTGTTTTAAAAATTATTATTGATCACATTATATAGTCGATATTTCTTAATTTAAGCTCCAGTATGAATATGTTTGGTATGTTTTTTAGGTATATTTGTTATTGACCGAGTAAGTGCTTTTATTTTGAAGGCTGTTTTTCCAAGCCTCTACTGTAATGCATATGATATTCGCGCACGGCGATACAACGGGCGGGCTGGCTTGACTGTATTTTCCGAAGTGGAGGCTGGTTTGACCGCAGTATTATTTAGCTCATTGTAGGCTATTTATTCATTTTCCTGACATATATATATATAATTTAATTCAACTGCATTACTTGCACATTGGTTTTGCAACATATCCCGCACCATTTTATTCATACCCTTTGGTTAATCACGGTGTATCATTGCCATGTGTTTTCTCGCCCCGTCTCTATCAAGTATAATATATAAAGATGACTATGAACTGCATTAACCTTACTATAGACTCCCGTTGTGCCTAAAGCTACCCCTGCATTACCGTAGTCTCATTCTGTCTATAATAATCATCATAATAGGCCAGAGTCAGCCTCTACAACGTCAAACGCACGCAGTCTGAGTATGTAAAAAAACACACTGCTACACGAGCATGATAACGTTTTGAGATGAGTATTAAGCAATAACAGACGAGGAAACTCACCAAACCCAACTGGGTCACAAGTCACGATGTGAGCAGGGAGATAGGCAGCGGTGCAGCGAGATCCCTCTGCAGCCCTTACTGTCTGAATACACAACTCACGCGGGGTTACATATCCGTTATAAATGTCAATACATTATAGCAGAATAGTGAACAGAAAAGCATGAAGTGAAAAATAAATCCGCCATGCTGACTTCTTCCGGACATCACAAGAGTTCGTGGGGTCTGTTCTGTCTCCCCCGCCCACAGCGGCCCCTGTTGGCGGGGAGACACACGACAGGTATTCAGAAAAAAACATCCGCTGCCGGAAGGAGTAGGCCTACTTTCTCTTTTACCAATATCAGTGTAGAAACCTAGAAACACATTCAGAATCTGGCTTAAATAACATTAACAACATATAAACGTATAGTACAAAAAGTACAAGTACTCATTATGCAGAATGGCTCTTTCCAGAAGTATATACAGTTAGCTATATTATTATTCAAGTATAATTGTTGATGTTTAAATGTGTAAACTTCTCTAAAAACTCAGCAACCTGACAATATGAGCCATTTTTACCTAAACAAAACACAAGTCTCACAAGAAGCTTTAGCATTAGCCCTTAGTGAAAACAGGCTGATGCTACTTCCGGTGCTAACTAGCAAAAACAATCTTTAAAACGTATTATGTTCTGCACAAACTACATATCATCTGAAAGCTGATACTCCACATATTATGTTGATATAAGTATCATCACTGTAGGACACAAACTCACTGAGTTAGCAGCCAGAACAGAGCAAGAAATCAACAACAGTGTTGTAAACCATAACAATAATTATGTCTTACCGTTGCTGTTTTGTGATCAAAAGTCGTGTTCAAGGGAATAAAAACGCTGCTCAAGGTTAATCCAATGTCTCTTAGTCACTTTAGAATTGTTGCTGATAATCCATCATTACATTCATGGCCGCAGAGTAGGTATAAAGTTTTGCAGTCCGGGGCTCCGGCTGTCTCATGTGCTGTTTACGCAAGCCTCTCTCTCCTTGACGTTCATCCGCCGGGCGACCCACACCATGCGCCCGCTGTACGAGGCCCTCAAGGACAAGTCCCCCGGCCAGGCCATAGACTGGACGGCTGAAAGGGAGGTCGCTTTCAACGCCACCAAAGCCGCCCTGAGCGAAGCCGCCATGTTGGCTCACCCGCCAAACAGGGCCCCCATCGTTATCACCAACGACGCGTTTGACTACGCAGTTGGCGCGGTGCATGAATAATGGGTCGACGACGCCTGGCAACCGCTCGCCTTTTTCAGCCGCCAGTTTACTCCCAGGGAGCGCAAGTACAGCGCTTTCGACAGAGAAATCCTTGGTCCCTATTTGGGGGTTCGCCACTTCCATTTCCTGCTGGAAGGCCGGAAGTTTGCGGCGCTCGTGGATCACAAGCCACTGACCTTCTGCATGTCCAAGGCCGTGGTCCGCCCGACAGCAACGCCAGCTTTCGTACATCTCCGAGTACACCACGGACATACGACACATCGCTGGCAAGGCTAACGTGGTCGCGGACTGCCTCTCCAGAGCGGTCATCGGAGCTGTGCAGCTGGGCCTCGATTACCTCCGCATGGGCGCTGACCAGGCCTCTGACCACGGGGTCCAGACTAGGGATGTCCCGATCACCTTTTTTTGCTCCCGATCCGATTCCGATCATTTGATTTTGACAATTTGCCGATACCGATTTTTCCCGATCCGATCTTTATGCAATGCATTAAGAGAAAAAAAAGCATTCAAGTTGTCCCTTAAGGTTATTTTTTTATTTAAATTTGATATTCTATCCAACATGGATATAGCTTCTTTTTTTCACAGCAGCATTGGATTTAGTTCAGTTGTGCAGCATTGGATCAAAACAAAATAAAGCTTATTAGTACTCGTTAGCTTACTGCTACAATTAGACACTGCGCCCTGCCCACTCTTTTGCCAGATTTGAGAGAAATAAGCAACCAGGTCTATGAAAACAATCCCCAAAGAAGCAACACATACATGATGTTGTGTAATTTGAAACCAAAACTAAGGCCTCAGGATGACTTTAAGACTTGAACATGGTCATTTTTGTTTTGTAACATTGAATGAAAAAAAAAATATTCGACCCCCGATTTTTTTTGTCCCGATTCCGATCTTTTGAAAATCACGTGATCGGCTCCGATCCCCGATCACGTCATCTCTAGTCCAGACCCTCAAGGCCTCGGTCACGGGATTACACCTAGAGGAGGTCACGGTCGGTGACTCTGGCGCAAAGCTGTGGTGTGACGTCTCCACGGGCCAGCCTCGACCGCTGGTCCCTGCGGCCTGGCGCTGACCCGTTTTTGAGGCGGTTCACAATCTTTCCCACCCCGGTAGGAAGCCGTCCGTGAAGTTGTTGTCACAGAAGTCCGTGTGGCAGGGGCTTAAGAAGGACGTGAGGTCCTGGGTCGACTCGTGCATGGCCTGTCAACGGGCCAAAGTCCACCGCCATAATAGGGACCCTTTTGAACTTTTTGCGGTTCCTGAGAGAAGGTTTGACCATGTCAATGTCGACCTTGTGGGTCCGCTTCCCCCCTCTCAAGGTTTCCCCTACCTGTTTACGATGGTGGACAGGACGACCCGCTGGCCCGAGGCCGTTCCCCTCGCCTCGACGTCAGGTTCCGACGTTGCCCGCGCTTTCATCGGCACGTGGGTGGCGCGCTTTGGGACCCCATCTGACCTCTCCTCTGACCGCGGTTCTCAGTTCACCTCGAAGCAGTGGAACGCTGTTGCTGTGGGTTTGGGGGTCAAACTGCACCGCACCACCGAAAATCACCCCCAGGCTAACGCGTGCCGGCTTGACCGACGGCAACTGGGTGGATAAGCTCCCGTGGGTTATGCTCGGCCTCAGGTGTGCCCCCAAAGAAGACCTGCAGTCCTCGTTGGCGGAGCTTGTCTATGGCCAGACGCTACGGGTCCCCGGGGAATTCATTCCCACCGCCACTGTCCCCTGGTCTGCGGCCTGGCAGCGCTTCTCCCTGCTGGAGACCGCCGGGACATTCGCGCCCGTCCCCACGTCGCAGCACAGCAACCCAGCTTTCCGGGTGTCCCCCGGATTACGGTCGGCGGATTTCGTTTTTATTCGCCACAACGCCCACCGAGGCCCCCTGCGGCCCCCTTACGACGGTCCGTTCAGGGTCATACGTCACGGGGACAAGAGCCTGGTGGTGGACATTGGTGGCAGGCCTGAGACTGTGTCCGTTGATCGGATTAAGCCTGCTCACGTGGACGTTTCCAGGCCGTTGGAGTTGGCTCTGCCCCCACGTCGGGGCCGCCCTCCCATGGCCCGCCCCCTGTGGGGATGCCCTCGCCCTCGTTGGGGCCCCTGCCCTCGCCTGCGGCCCCGCCCTCCTCGGCCCCTGTGGTCCGTACGCGCCGGGGTCGGGTGGTACTTCCTCCAAGGCACGAGGATGATGATTATTATTTTTATTATTCAATCATTTAATTGAGTATAATTGATTGGTGTAATTTGATCGGGATCATCAGCCACGGTGGGGCGGAGCGGCTGATTGGTGCTGCGATTGCCTCAGCTGGTTAAAAGAGTCCTGCTGATTATACTCTGGGTTCTATTTTGGTTGTGAAGCCACACGGTTTTTTGACCGCTGCATTGCACTGCAGAGAAGAGAAGATTTGTTTATTTAAATGACGAAAACTGTTTCAACATCGTCTGGTAAGATACCTTAATTTGTGTGTTTAAAGAAGAGAACGAACAGTGCTGAAATGGAAACGATAACGTGGAAATAAATGTACCAAAAACAAACAATATATCTCTGAGTGATGTGTGAGCGCGTTGGCCAGGCGCTAAAACCAAAGAACAGAAGAGAGCTTAAGAAAGATGGAAAGAAGGCTCTTTTAGTATATATATATATATATATATATATGTCTATATATGTATGTGTGTGTGTGTATACTGTTATTTCAAACACGCTAAATGTAGGAATTATTTCTGATTTGAGTTACTTTTTTGAATAAGCCAGTGAAGTAATCAAAGTAATGGTTTTTTCCACATTTGTTTTCACAGTGATGAAGACGAGTATCAAATGGCTTCTGGATCACAGCCATCAACATCTGCCTCATCCGAGCTACAACGTGCATCAGATCAGCATACAGTTGCCCCAGAGCCATCAACATCCAAGCTATGCCACCGGACGTCTGCACCAGTACTAACTCAGCCTCCCTCTGCATCTTCTGATTCAGTGGACAGACTGTCTGGAGGAAAGTGAAACAGGCTGGTGTGTGGCAGACTAAGATTGTTACTGTTCCTGACGCTGGGGTGGACTACAACAGAAGCATGGGCTGCGTGGATGCGTCCGATACTTTGATTGGGTACTACAGCCTTCACCACAAAACCATGAAATGGTACAAGACTTGTTTTTACCATTTTCTGGACATTGCAGTGGTGAACAGCTTCCTTCTCCACAAGGAGCTGCACAAGATGAGGGGTGACCCCGGCAGGACGAAGCCACACACCCAGAAGTCCTTCAGGGAGCAGCTTGCTGCAGATATGAGGGGTGAAGTCCCTGCAGCACCACCACCACTCCCCATCATCACTCGTATGCATTCCCAAGTATTATGGGGAAGATGCCACCGCGCTCAGGAGGTGCTCTGATGCTGGCAACAAAATGGTGAAGACCTATCTACTGCACTAACTGCCTGGTGCCTCAATTCAAAAACACTAAACACATTCAGGTTGTGTACATTTTTTCTTTTTTGCCAGTGTTTACAAAAAAAATGCTTGTGGTGTTATTTCGGTTTTAGTGTAGTTTATTTGTGTGTTATTTTTTAAATAAAACTGCTCCTGTTAGAGACAAATTTATCCTATGTTTCCTAATTTTTATTGTGTAAGTAAACCTTCCTAGAAGTGTTAGTTGGGTGATAAACATGTAAGGACTGTGGCAAAGTCCACACACACACACACACACACACACACACACACACACACACACACACACACACACACACACACACACACACACACACACACACACACACACACCATTTACATAAAAAAAAGGAAATGTAATTAAAAAAACAAATTATTATTTTGTTTTTAATAAAAACTCTTGTATTTGGATGGAATGATTACCTATAGTGATAATACAATTATTTTTACAGTATGGTACCTGAAAAAGGTCAAATGGCACTGATGGTATCCAAATGTGCCCAAAGGTTTTGCTAGACCTCTCTAAAAAGGTCAAATTTCACTTGTTTTGCCTCAATCTTGATACAGGGTACTTATTATGTTATACTTTGGATTCCTAAACCGTTTAGTCTACCATACTATCATTCAAGGGTGGTTTTCACTATAAATAATGGGTATTTTTTAGGCGGAGGTAAGAATTTAACTTTTTTTTTACTATGTTCCATCTGAATTTACTCTGGCACAGAAACATCTATATATATTGATTCTGACACTTCTACATCCAACTCACAGATGTAACCTTGCTTTGATAAAAGAAATTATTCATATAACCCTTTTAGAAGTTAAGTTATAGTCATTTGTTTTGAGCATAGCATTTTCGAGCCTGAAAAACAGGCTCAGGGCTTAAGAGGTTTAAACCAGATGTCCGATTACCAACATTATATTGCAGGATATTGGAGACAGAAATCTTGGTTAAAAATAACATTTGGGTGAACCAACTCTTAACAAACTTAACATATAGTTTTATGAGGTGAATGCCACAGTTAAAGGGAATGCACTTTGCCTCTGCTGAAATTAACTCTTACATAATCGTTTCATAGTGCAACTACATGCTGCCATCAGTTTCCTCGGACGCAGAACTTTATTCAGGGAAAAGTATCACATGCTGACCAGACCACTGATAGACAATAATTAATAGACAGCAACCGATAAAGCTGTGGCACTTCTCTGTTTACCGCTGTAATACAAAAATACACAAACAATGCAACAGGCCCGGTTAGAGTTCAGTGCAGCTCAGGTTCACTGAGGCAAATGTTAAGGCTTATCTTTAATTCAGTCAGTGTAATGTAGAAGATGTTCCAAAGAGGCGTGTTCCTCGTCTCCGTACTAAAACACACCACAAAGACACACTGTTAAACAATAACCATTTATTCACACACTGTAATGGGACTCAAAACAAGCGTGACAGAGTGAGGGAGGGCGGATAAATCTTTAAATTATACATGAGGGAAAACTTACAGATGATTTTTGTTTGCACTTGGTACAAAGTACATGTGTCAGTCTGGCTGGAGCAGATAGCAAGGCCTATTATTTAAACTTCAATCACACGCAGCTCCTTCAAGAATGATTTTTGTCTTTCATTCATTCTCTGCGGCTTATATTTTATCATCATCATTCTTACTAAATGATTTATTTTCCCCCTCATCCATAATTGCAGTGCTGTTTCAATATTTGCTTTGAATTACACAAACGTGGCCAAAACTACATACACAACACCTCACAAGTAAAAAGGGTTTCCCTGTACAAAATCCATCTTAAAAAGCAAACACACATACAATGGCACGCTTTGCTTCGCAGTGAACAACGGAGACGGATGAACAGGCTTCCCGGCTGAGCGTAGAGCCATTTATTCACGCATGCTTCTACGCACACGTGTCACACTCAAACACACACACTCTTAATTGTAAAAAATGAAACTTCAACAGAAGATGAAATGTGTGGGGTTCGGCTCAGTGCAAGCATTATGGCTCGGGAGGCTGTGGTATAAGGAGCGCTGACAACAGGCAGTAGACGGTAAAAAACATGGTTTTCATATATTCCGACCCCCAACCCCGAACATCACATAACGCTCTTAGAAACCACACAACACTCTCACTGAGAATGCCTTCACTTCTAAAAAACCTCCGCCCACGCTCACTATCTGTCCTTTTTCAAGTTCGAAAAATGTGATTATTGATTGTTACTTTTTTCTTTCCCTCTGTGGTTGTGTTTTACAGCTCCGTGTGTGTGTACATGTACCAGTCTGTCGACAACAGCTGCTCCCTTCTGTGGCGTCTCTGAATGACGCTCCTCAGCCTTGTAGTCCTTCTCCCCCTGTGGGAGACCCTGAAAGGGAGTGCATGCGTGTGTCTTTGTGCACTTATGTGTAAATACAGAAAAACAGTGAAGAAGGTTGTGCAGAAATTCCATGTTCCCGAGTTCGAATGCTCTCCTCAACATTTACACAAACATGTAGGCGCAGCTCTCGTCGGAGGGTCTCTGGAATAGGCATGGTGGTATACGCCAGTGTGAATGTGTGTGTGTGGAAACGAGAACTGTGTGTGTGGGCACAGTGACACAGAGGCGTAACAGAGCAGGAGAGCAACACACACACTCGTCAACACAGTGAGGATCTTTGTGAACGAGGGGGGAAGGCGAGTGAGAGGTGTACGTTTAGTTCTTTGGTGCTGCTTCGTCACCAGTCCGTCCCACGTCTCCTCACCTTGTCCCCCCCCCCTCTCCTCCGGCGCCGCCTGCTCTGTCTCCTTTAGTCCAAACACACACCGGGCCCCCTCCATTATTGTGTAATTGTGTGTGTCATTTTGTGCAGGTTTAGTCTCTAGAGTCAAACGAAGGAGGAGAATCCGGTCACGGGGGTGCGTGAGCCGGGGGGCGGGTTAGTGTTGGGGTTCACGTGCGTGAGCGCCGGTTGCCCCGTGGGCGTGTACGCGCCGCCGGTGCTGTGCTGCGTCACCACGGTCTGGTAGTACGGCTCTGTGTCTGCGGTGGCACACTCCTCGTATCCGAAGGGAGAGCCGATGGGCTTCAGGGTTTTGGGCTGCCGCTTCCAGGAGTTGTAGTAGGTGGGGTCGCTCATGTAGTGGTTGACGAAGGAGTGCTTGGGCTGCTCGTCTTCGTAGTCGCTGTCAGTTAACTACGTACAAACACACAGCAGATTGTCATAGAGAAAGACAGGAAGGAAAGTGCAGATTAAGGTCTAAGCTAAGGTGTCTGCACATCGGTGGTTGACAGTAGAGCGATATATTGTATTCCCACCCAGAAGTTAGCATCGCAGTAAACACCACTTTTATGATCTTTGAAGCGTATAAACGTCATGAAACGGAAACTTTCATTATGATGAAGTTTGATTTTGCTAACAACCTCTGTAGTGTCCTTTAGCTTTGGTTAGCAATTGCCTTTTGTAAGAAATATAACGGTTTCAAAATGTCCACAGTTCAGTATTAACTGACATATTTCAGGCGTCTTGCCAAAGAAAATATATTTAAAAAAAGACTTTAAGACGAGGGAACTGGAAGAGCAAAAATGCTGTCTTATTCCTTATATTTGTTTTCCTTTTGTTTTTATTTGACAGCATTAGACAGGAAACATGGGGAGAGGTGTGAGTTAAACCAAGACACTGAGATGACATGCTACTCTGCTCAGATGCCTCTTCTTAGCCTGAATCGGTGGAGGCAGAAGGTTGGACACAGCCCAGTAATTTAGTCATTTAGTGTACTTTCTTTTCACTGTTCACCTCCACCTTTACTTTTCTTCCTCCACCGCAGACAGTACAAAGAACTCAATATCTACTTTCACAAAACATTTTGTAGGACGGCCAGTAACACAGGTTCCTCCCCTTTAAATGTAAGACAGGGGTACAGAGAGGGAGAGTGTTACCTCTGACTCTGAGACCTCGGTGGGTTTCTCAGTGAGCGTGGTGCTCTCAGTCAGCGCAGCTCCGTTATAGTTGTTACAGATGTCCTCGTCAGAGTAGTGAAGACCACCTGGACTGGGCCTGGGAGGAGACCTGGACACACACACACACACACACACACACACACACACACACACACACACACACACACACACACACACACACACACACACACACACACACAATAAATGAAACATTACAACAAATCCAATAACTGAAACAACTCCAGGAAGGTGTGTGTGTGTGTGTGTGTGTGTGTGTGTGTGTGTGTGTGTGTGTGTGTGTGTGTGTGTGTGTGTGTGTGTGTGTGTGTGTGTGTGTCTGAGAACCCACCTGGTCCCGTTTTTCTTCAGGAAGGAGTTCTTGTTGTTGATGGTCCTGCTGTTGAGCTCCAGAGCAGTGAAACCTCCGTTGTCCAGGGTTACCGACTCCTCCGCTGTGGACATGTGCTTCCCTGGAGGAAGATAGAGGGTAAAAGACACCAGATGGACGAGTG
This sequence comes from Notothenia rossii, assembly GCF_949606895.1. Taxonomy (NCBI): domain Eukaryota; kingdom Metazoa; phylum Chordata; class Actinopteri; order Perciformes; family Nototheniidae; genus Notothenia; species Notothenia rossii. The sequence continues at coordinate 16,490,334 of NC_136912.1, read as the reverse complement.
TCAGGTAAAAACTTAAATGAAAAGCAGTTCAGTCACTTGTATGTGGCTGAGAATGTTTTAAAAATGAAATTGAACCACTGTTCTCTGAGTTTATGTGCACCTCTTGTTTTATTCATGGTGCGTTCAGTTACCTCTCAGGAATGACAATAAGGAGCATATTAAAGCAGGATGCATCATTTGGCGCTTTCAAAACGGCAGTCATTTATCCACTAATAACCACAACAAATGGAACAATAAAGGAAACAATATCATATTTTAAATTGGGAGAAAGATGATTGAATGATTCAAGGTAATCTGAACCAAAATAACATCTGTTGTTTCCCACGGTCTCATTGATTTTTCTCTAGTTTTAGTTTTGTGTGTGCTCGTCCTGCCTCAGGGCTAACTTTAGATTACAGATGTTGGCACACACACGCACACAGATGTGTGAAAGCAATGCTGCGCCCACAATGGGGAACATCACAGGAACACCGAGAGGAGCAGAAACTGTCATGAAAACAGGAAGAAAAGCATCAACACGAAGAGCCTTCTTTAAAGAAGTTACTGACATCAGACGGAACAACTTTTTGGTTATAATGAGGAGGGAGTTTGTCCTTCAATGCATGTCAGTGAGCCTCCTTGAGTAACACTCTGAGTTCTCCGCTCCAGGCTGCTCGCTCCCTGCCTGACCCTGTGGAGGTGGTGCACACCAAAATATAATGAAGCCGTCCAGATTTGAGTATAAAAAACTGGAAAACATTTTTTTTTTTCTGTGAGGAAACCTGGCTTACAATGTGAGAAGCTCCTGATGAATAACATGTTGGTGTGTGGAAATATCTGCTTAGACATTAAACTGAAACATGTCTCAAAGTATCTGCTCTTACAACAAGCCAGCATTAAGCAGTCTCTTTCAGGTAAAGGTCATGACAGATATTCTGGAGAAAGATTGATATTTTAAACTCAAAACTGTTGGATTAGAATAACTGAATCCACTTAAAATGACATTTTAGTTTGCTCTAGTTTTATGTAAGATTTAATTGTATTTTTTTTTGAATAAATAGCATTACCCAAATTAATAAAGAACATTGATTAAATAGTTTCACCATTACTCTTACATTCATATTGTAAGGAAATAACAGCTAGGTAATTTAAATCGTTGATGATGTTTCCTGAGAGGCCGACCTTCCTCTCCTCTCTGACAGGTAACAGTGATCCGGTTTGAACCGGACCGCTAGAGGCCATTTCCCTCTACATACTATACAGCATGTCACACTGTTAAAAATCCATGAAGGGAAGATGTGGTAAGTCTATGATTGATAAATGCATCCCGAGGCAAAAGCCATCCTGGAGATCCCCACTCTGTCCTCCTGTGAAGTATCACATCACATGTCTGCTGGGAACACACACCTGTCCCGCAGGCTTTGTACTTGCTGCTGTGTCCGTGCAGCAGCAGAGTGAAGACCAGCACGAGGATGAGGATGATCCCCACCAGAGCCATGACCAGCAGGAACCACCACTCCTCGTAGAACGGACGCTCGGACAGCGCTGCACACAGGAGGGAGGGGAGGAGGAGGAGGAACACGTGAGAGAGGAATATATAATGGACAGAATGTGGTCAGGACATAATACACACTGGATACTAAACGTAAAATATGAAAAAAATCTATAAATAGGATGAAGAAAAGCAAATAAAGATAAAATGACAGAATAAATAGAACGCATTGCCTAAGATGGAAATAAAACCCACTGAATAATACATTAAACAAGGTTAATTAGTCAGTATGAAAAGTTCTCTATTCTCTTGCATTCTCTGAGTTGAGATTTGAATTTGAAAAAACGTTTTTTGCCTTGACTGTAATCTCTTCAAATGGGCGCCTAGGTCTCTGAGGCTATAAGAAACAAAACAGAATCAAACTTTTCCTTTGCTTTAATTCAAATGTAGGTTATAGTTTGTCCCCCAGGACCGGAAAACCTTCTTTAAAGTCCGTTCATGATGTCTTTTAGAGGAAAGACTCTTTCTCTTCCTACTGATAGAACAAATCCTGCTGGTTCTTCAAACAGTTTGCACAGATTTAGCACAGATTAGAAACAAAAATGGAGCCACGCTCTCTTTGCCTATAAGCAGAGCTGTAGTTACACGCCTCTGCCTCTAGATGGCAGCAGACACACAGCCACAGTAACTTCTCAGTGTTGGCTGGAAATTCCATCAAACCCCAATCAGACAAGTTGGATCACCCTGGATATGTTCATTAGCCTGATCTCCAGCAGTGTGTGAGGGAGAGAGAGTGTGTTTATGTGTCTGTTTACCAGCGAGAGCAGCAGAGGGTGTGCTGGGCTGTCCGTAACCATAGCGATTAACAGCGATGACTCTGAACTCGTAGCTGATCCCTGACCTCAGGCGCTCCAGCGGCACGGAAACGGATCGGCTGGTGGGGGGGAGGAGTCTGATGAAGGAGTCCCACACTCCTTCATCTGCAGAGAGAGAGAGAGAGAGAGAGAGAGAGAGAGAGAGAGAGAGAGAGAGGGAGAGAGAGAGAGAGAGAGAGAGAGAAATGGACAAGCAGACCATAGAGTAGAGCTCAAGTTGAGAAATATACCTTTTAATTGTTAGAATATGATTGCAGAACATATAAATGGTTGATTTAGATGTAACTATTGTTGGCGATGATCACTGTTGTTATTATTAGTAATAACGAGGTATAACCATTTTTAATATCAGTGGTAGAAGAAAACCAGAGTCTCCCCTCTCTCCTGCAGGATGCTACAAACGTTGCCTTTCTGTATTTTATACGTCTGGTAATCTTTATTGGGAAATGGCTGCTGACTTACATTTCACAGCAGGTCTCAATGAATCTGGAGAAAGCTGCACTCAGTGAGGTTTAGTGCCATCCTTTACCTCCCACTCAATCAGTGATAGGAATCGGTGCACGTGATGAAAAGCTGCATGTGAACGGACAGAGTGTGTGTGAGCCCACCTGATGGACGGGCTTCGATAACGTATCCGGTGACCGGCGCTGCACCCGTCTCTCCGTCCGACCAGTGGATGGTGAGTGCCGACGACGCCTTGGTGATGGACATCTCTATAGGAGACCCCGGGGAGCCTGTAGTGTCAGAGGGGATCACACGTTAGCCAACTAAAAAAAACATGGCTCACTGAGAACTACACCGGGACACACTAGTCTGTGTTGGATATGGTGAGTGTGTGTTACATGCTGTTGCCCCTCGTTTCTGTTATGTGCTTGTGATGTGTTATATGTGACATGTATGTAGTAACGTGTGTTGTTTTCATTTTATTCCTTGTCTTTTATCCTTTGGCCTGTATCTACTTGTCTTTATAACTAATGCTGTTGACGTATTGTGATTTTAAGGGTGTCCGTTATCATCTGGCCGGAGCTGCCGAACAGCTGGAAATTAGCAATGTTGGCTAAAGCGGCCCCACACTGGAAAAAATGCTGCTCCAAAAACAAGTTAAACGTGAATGAAAACAAGCTGTTTTCACTTGAAATAAGTGCAAAAATCTGACACTAGAACTAGTGAAAATGTGCTTGGTAAGATTTATTGAAATAAGAGGGGATATCTAGATAAATCAGATCTTATAATTAGCTGGGGAAACTTATTTTGAACTATATTTGACCAGAATCAGGAAACGCTGTGTTACAATATAAGCCACACATGCTCAAAGGTTTTCTGTTTTCTGATGTTAGTAAAAAAATCATCTGAGATACATCTCAAAATAAGATATTTTGACTTAACAAGATGATGCATTGTCTAAAAACAAGACCCGATATCTCACTGCAGTGTTACTTCTGAAGTTATTATGTCTTATACCAGGTGTAAAGACATATTCTGACTAGATATTAGACAACTATACTGGGCAAGATTTTGAGTTTTTGTAGTGCATTTACAGTTTGTTGTGACAGTCGATCAATGGGGACTGTCCACAACACTATAAACAAATAAATAAACTAACTTACACGCAGTGAACTTATCCCAACCTTTACCAACATCACTGTTCAGTTTCATACAACCATACAGTCTGTCATCCCATAAATACAACACTGTCATGTTGAAACTGAGTAGGTTATAAACCAGTGAGGGTCCATCAGTTCCATGTTTCCATTCATTGTCTATTAAAGCAGCTGTGTAATGCATTCTGGTTTAAACACATTGCCCACTCATTCAAAGAGTTACTATTGGTTAGTATGCAGCCCTAGTTAAGTCCCCATAATGGGACAAATGAACAGATGTTTGTCTTTGTGACACGATTAAAGAAGTAGACACACACAGAGTGACGGCAGGCCTACCTTGCACGGGCTGAGCGCTGACGTTAGCGTGCACCGGCGGGCCGTAGCTGACGGTGAGAGCCTGAACACTGAAGGCGTACGTCGCTCCTCGGATCAGATCTCGGACCTTCAGCCATCTCTGCCAGCTGCCCCTCACGTCCACCGTCACCAGTTTACTCACTCCTGCTCTCACACACACACACGTTAAAAAAGTCAGTGTTTCCCCTCAACATGTTTTTATTTTTGTGTTTGTTGCTGTAAATGTCATTGTGGCCATGGCAAGCTGAAGCAAACCACTAGCCCATGTTCTAAATAAGACTAAAAGCATTCCTAATTTGATGTTGTTGAAGTTTTATTTCTCCATGCAGTTTAAACACAGGGTAAATATAATGTGTGTTAGCAAATTATGAAAAACAGCAGTGTATGCATCAAGAGAGATACTGATAATGATTAAAATAATGATCTTAAATAGTATATCAGGGCCAACAAAGGGAAAGGTCTAAAGGTAAAAAAACGAAAAGAAAAGGGGAAATCCACTACTTGAAGTGCGAAAGTCACTCAACAAAAAACCCTTGAGTTTCCCCCAAATATTTCTTCTTAATTCATAAATATATCAGAGAAATCGGTTGAGATCAGGTTATAAAATGTATCAGCGACATAAGTTGGCTCTCAGGGCTTCAATATGCATATCTGTGTGTTTACAGCATGTGCGTGCCCACCTTGTACGGGCGCAGTGGGCTGGTAGATGATCCTGTAGCCCTCCAGCTGTCCATTAGGAGTGAGGGGAGCCCCCCAGGACACATTCACACTCCCCCCGGTCACCTCTGAGAAGGACAGGTAGCTGGGAGCGCTGGGAGCTGCGGGAACATGAAGGAAGACGAATCAAACAATGTAATAAAAGCTATAAAACAATACTTGTTGATTGTGTAACCATGCTGTCAGCACTGCCTACCAGACTGCATGGTGCGGGCCCCGCGGGGGTCGCTGGGGGGGCCGTCTCCAGCTGTGTTGAAAGCCGTCAGAGTGACCAGGTACGGTGTGTAGCTGGTCAGGTTGGAGAGCTGCACCCGGGTGTCTGGGACAAAGATCACCTTGACCTTCTCACTCTGGTTCTGCTTGTCCCGCTCCCAGTAGTGGATCTGCAACACAGGAAAACACTGTCAATAACACCTTCTGTCTTTTCCTCTCCCTTAGCTCATTTCTGCCAACTATATATCTTTTTTATTTTCCCTTTCCACCTGAGGTCTCCTAATCGATCCATATAATATATAAATGCTCAAGCGCTGTTTCACAAGTGGGAGAAGTGTGTTATGGAGAGATATGTTTAGGCTTTAAAGAAGGGTGAAGTAGATGCCATTTATTTAACTGGATTGGCCTTGATGTATAATTATTTTCTTCTGTATCAAGCAGAAGTATCTTGACCCTCATCCTGAAAACTAGGGTAAGCACAGCACCCAGAGCTATACAGTACTATTTGTCATATCTGGAGGGCTTTTATTCTTTCATTCCATTTTTTTCTTAATAACTTTATACCATTGTTTTCTGAAGTATTAGTGTCTTGATAGATAGAATAAAATAGAATAGAAACAGAATATCTTTGCGATTGCTCCTAATTAACACATTAATAACACAACTAAGGTATTGGTAAATTGTCCTTCAAGTCATCATTTCATTATATTTTGTGTGATATTAAATGGCAGTTACAAGCATAATTCTGCGTTTATGTCCTTATTAAATGGCATTGACATGAACATCAAAGAACTATAAGAGAAAGCTCTAATATATGACCTGGTGCCTAACCATAACAAAGTCCCTGATAATTAACCAACAAGGCCTAACATCAGCCATGGTCGTTTAAGTAATGAAACCTAGATTTAGTGCAAAGAGTGCAAAGTATTTCTTATCCTCATACCACAACCCGTACATCATCCAACATGAGATGTGCTCATTTGAAGTGATTCAGGTAATCAAACAATACAAAATGTATAATGTAGTCCATGTGTCACTGTCCATTCTCATGAGAAACAGATAAGCACTGACATGACCATTAACTTTCCGGACATCAGGCATTAATGAAGACACACGGGCTACTTTAGTCAATCACTGAGTTTAAACAGAACAAAGGTCATCGGATAATAGTTCAGAACACAGTACGGTGAGATCAATATTAATACCCTGGGAATGTCAAAATGTAATGACGCCAAAAATTGCTTTTTCGATAACACCTATTCAAAGCTATGATGAAGCAGGTTTAAAGGTCAGACTCTGTGTAAGTTACATTTTCAGGCACATATGACCGACCCATTCATCACTCTTTTGTTTAAGTCTCATACTAGGACTGTGGTGATTTAACAAATGGGTTAAAACAAAGTAATCTACAAATCCTGAATGTGTGACTTTTATTTTGTTGTCTAGGTCAGCGGTTTTCAAAGTGTGAAGCGCGCCTCCCCGGGGGGGGGGGGGGGGGCGCCAGAGAGCTTCAGGGGAGGCGCAGCTTGAGAAAAAAATAACGACAATTTCAGCTAGTTAACTTCAACTAACTTTATGTTAGCGGCAACATGGATCGATTTTTTGTGAAGTTACCTAAAGTGAGAGAGGAGACAGCGTCTGGCAGAGAACGTCACTTGCACACTTTTGCCTGTCTGTGGAGACCGAGTTCCCCCACCTCGCCAAAAAGGCTGTAAAAGTGCTCATTCCCTTCACCTCCGCCTACCTGTGTGAGTGCGGGTTTTCCGCATTGACTTTGATCAAAAGCAAGTACCGGTCAAGCGGGGGCGGATCTACAGGGGTGGCATGGGGTGGCAACTGCCACCCGAAAAATAGCCTTGCCACCCCAGTTGGCAGCTTTGTTTTGAAATAAAAGTTGTGGCTGATCGGACATTTATGAGAGAAAATCCCTAATGTCCGAGTGCAAGTGAATGCAGCACAAGACGCGAGCCTTGTAACCCCTCCCCCGGGACCGGGGGCGAGCGTTGAAATGTGATTGGCGGCGATTTCATTTGAACGGGGGGACGGCGCAAAACGAGAAGCTATCGGACCCAAGTACACGGAAGGAACGAGGCATTTGCGGTCTACAATGACAGAGAAGAGACTCTCAAGTTTGGCTGTACTCAGCATTGAATCAAAATGCACTAAAGCTTTAGATCTTAATAAGTTTGTGGCGTTTTGCTGAACAAGATGGTAATCGCCGCATTCAGCTTACAGGCATGCCAACTTGATGCTCTGCTCACGGATGACTCGATGAGCATAAACAACTGTTAAGATGATGACCTTACGGGTGTAAATATGTTTTTTTCTTTGTGGGGGTCTGTCCCCAAAAAACAGTTTTATGTCTTGAGAAAGTCAAATAAAACGGTGTGTAAAACTGCACTGCCCAGCCAAACAAAATTAACCACTTTGATTTAACTAGGCCAGTAGGTAAGGGCATTCCACTGGATAATAATACCCCTGCATTATAGCAACAACAACAGTAATAATAATAATAATAATAATAATAATAATAATAATAATAGCAATAATAATTGGGAGGGGGGGCGCGGCTGTTCTTATGTTCTCTGAGGGGGGGCTCACCTTCCCACACTTTGCAAACCCCTGGCCTAGGTCATACACTTTTAATGAAACAGGTTGTGCATGATGAGCGAAAAAAAGGCAAAGCAACAGACTTGATATCTTAATGCCAGTAAACAGCCTATATAAATGCATATGCAGCAACTAAATCAGTTTGATGCATTGAAACAGCTTGCCTCCGGCTCATTACGGCACTGGACAGGTGCTTCTCCGCCGTGAAACTCTGAGCAGCTACTTCCTTCTTAATGTGTACTTTTAAAATCACTGCATGATGTTTAATCTGGGCTCAATGTTGACTAAACATTTTCCTCCAATAACGTTGTACACAACAGCTGAGAGGCCAGTGAGAAAGGCTCGGTTTGACGTGAGAACTGCCTTGACTTTCCCCCGGCACACACTCATCCATATCAGATGCTCACTTACAGCAAGGTTACAGAGGTGGTTGAGCCTCATGCATTAGAGATGAATCAGGAAAGTATCTTGGATACACAAGAGCCTTTGGGTGAGAGAATAGCCACAGCAGCTGTTGCAGCACTCATTCTCCTGATGGTTACTTTATTTGAGGCTCAAATGTTTTTGCTAGGAGTGATAATTCACAGCCAAATGACTCTGAGTCACAGCAGAGTTTTATTCTTGATTCAAACGTGTTCAACCACAACACTTGGATGTTTTCTCTGACAAGCTTTCAACGACAATCAGCCCCCCGGGTCTCTAATCATACCGTGCAGCTCCTCAGCTCGTTTAAAGCTGTAATCAGATCATGAAATGGTTGCTATTATAATTACAGACTGACTGGACATTTCTTTTTTTGGACCAGTGGTCATTAACATGGACACCGAGTGAGAAGCAGCCAGAAAGGAATATCATATTATTGATTTGAACAACATGCAGCAGGGCTATGCTTCCACTGTTTATTTATTTATTTAAATGGTTTGATTATTCAGATCTTTGGCAGGAATTGATGGGAAGAGTGATTCATGTTGGCTATTCAAGTGAATAAATGTCATGTGTTTATCTATAAACCCTAGCTGCTACACAGTCTTTTTCCTCCAACATAAAACTTCTCAGTGCATTTTGGTTTACAAAGTAAAACAAAATCCAAGAGCTACTTCCTGTAAAAGGGTTCATTTTGTTATTATTCCTAACAAGAGGCACCACATGAGATATATTTACACCTTTCAAAATTGGAAGTAGCAGCTTATGAGTAGCACTTGATGGCAGTATTATACCGTCTCTGTCCCTCCCCGAGCTCTTACAATAATGAGATACAGAATAACTCATCCTTGTACTCAATTTAAATCTAAATGTATTACCTTCTGCAGAATAGGCAACATTTCTCATGGCTTAGTAAAAAATCCAGACCATTCTGTAATCCACTCTCTACTGTAGAGGATCTATTCTGGTGTCTTTAACAGGAGTGAGACTATACAGATTAAGCCAAACAAATCGATTTGAAGCTGTCGTGAATGAACACGATTATAGTATGATTTGATGAGATCAAGAACCTTAAATGGATTTTCGAACCCTCTGTTGTTAAAAAGTTGATTTAGGTTTAAGTGTCGATGAAAAATAGCACCTGGATGTTTGTTTTGCAAAAGGAGGAAACACTTTATCAATTTCAGTAGTTTTTTTCTCACTTCTATTAGATACAACTGACCGTCTTTGGCAGGAATAGTATGATGGATTGTTTGTATGAAGTATTAATATCTGGAAGTGGATAATACAAGGAAAAATGGGCTGTTTTGGAGGGCTTTGTTTAAAGCACATGTGTCAAACTCAAGGCCCGGGGGCCAAATCAGGCCCTTGGTGGATTTAATTTCGGCCAGCAGGATAATTTTTAATTTCTATTAGATCTGGCACGCCGGTATATTGTACGCACACCTTCACTCAATCCTGAGGGTCTCCTCCGCTCAGAGCCTGACCCCAAACATTGATGAACTTGCACCCAAGATGAGATGCCAATGAAGCATCACAGCAGCAAACTGAGTTTCAATGGATGTTTCCTTCTGCACTTTTTCTCTCACGACAACAGGGCATGTTTGCTTTGTTCTTTGAGGGAAATTGTTTTTTGAAGCTGTTGGCCTGTGGGAAAATGTAATCATAAGAAATGACTCCGCAGATAGAGCCATAAGAAATAAGAAATGAATGATTATTTAATGTTTAATGTTTTTTTTATAGGCAATCATTTAAGCTTTGTTAGTTCCAGGTTTAATATGTGCAATAAGTTCATTTCAATAAGTTTTGCAATAAACATTGAACCAGTCCGGCCCTCGACTATTAACGATTTTTACATTTTGGCCCACTGTGTATTTGAGTTTGACACCCCTGGTTTAAAGTATCAGTGTCTCACTTGAACACATCTGCCCAAACAAGCAACCTTTTACATTTGCTGTATGTCTGAAATGAACAGTGTTGAATGACCTGTCACCCATCATGTTCCGTGCATTTAAACAGTCCTCGAGAGCATTTCAGTAAACTGTTGAAAGACAGCACTGTTGCGATGAAGTTTACCTTCAGCCCCACCTGCCCTCTGTGCTTCCCAGTGTGAACAGAAGTCAGAACCTATAAATTCATTAGACATTCTTTCTTTGCTCTATTTCTCTCGTCTTAATCTTGTTAACCCCCTCTGCCTCCCTTCTCTGTGTCCATCCGTCTCTGGTAGCTTAAACGTATTCCCTCGATCCTCTCCTCTAATCAGGATTCTACAGGGATCACTTGCTCATCTCATTTCTCCACTCTGCAAATATTACATTCCCCTCTTTTTTCCTCCATTCCCCCCCTCCACTCGGGCAGAAATCAATATGTCTAAAGCAGGACAGATAACCTTGTGTTTGAAGTAGTAAGAGTGAGGGGGTGGGGCAGGGGAGTCGAGTGGGAGACACAGGCAGACGAGTGATATTGAAACCATTAAAGGATATTCAGATTCTTCCTCTAACGTAATGCTCCCTACTTCTCGACAGCGCGATTGAAAGTGCAGCAGAGCAAAAAGCCTCCAAGAGACAAAGACAGTTCGAATGCACACAGAAACACTGGGTCTGTTTAAAATCACATCATAGTATTGTTTTGGTTTGTTTGGGTCTTTGTCTGTCATGTGTGTGTGTTTCCCACAAGAACATATTTGTGTGTGTGTGTGTGTGTGTGTCACCTTGTATCCTTGGATGAGTCCATTCTGGGTCTCCAGGGGGGGTGTGTCCCAAGTCACTTCCAGGGTGGAGGGAGACACAGCGGAGACTTTGATAGACTGAGGAGCCACCGATGGAGCTGCAGGAGGCGAGGTGTTTAGTTAGACAGTTACTGTGTGTGTGTGTGTGTGTGTGTGTGTGTGTGTGTGTGTGTGTGTGTGTGTGTGCAGCTCAGTGTTAAAGTGGGTGGAAGGGAGGATATGTTCTACCCTTCCAATTAGACTGGGCCTAAGGCAGTAGCTTGTTACTCCACTGTACCGCACATATGCATGAACACTCAGCAGTGTTCACCTGAGGCTAGAAAAAAGGCCATATCACCCCATTTCATCATCCCCCTCGAGCCTTGTTCTGCTTCCCCCTTGCTTATCCTTACCTCTCGCTCATCTGCATGTGATGTGTATGGCTTACACGCACACACTATGCACACACTAAACACACTTCTTGATTAGGAATACAGTGTTTGTCTGATTGAGCGAGTGTGAGATTGTGAGGCAAATTGCAAAAAAACGTGTTTCTGTTACTATCATATCGTACAAATGTGTTTACCCAATCTGCCTTGTGTGTGTTTGCCTGGTGTAGTTGTGTATTTGTGTGTGTGTGTGTGTGTGCGTGATTGAGAGTAATTTATTTGCACTCTTGTCTGTGTAATAGATCCATGGCTAGACTCTCTGGTGAAGTTTAACAGGGGTTGGGCCATCACTACAACAATAGATGACTTTGTACAGCTCTTGACGAAATTCCGATTTGTACAGATGTATGCGCAAGCACACTTACACACACACAAACACGCACACGTGCACACACACACACACACACACACACACACACACACACACACACACACACACACACACACACACACACACACACACACACACACACACACACACACACACACACACACACACACACACACACACACACACACACACACACATCGAAGCAATGCCATTCAAAGGGCAAAGAGAGGACGACAGGAGACGTGGAGAGGACAAAGCAAGTTAGAAGAAAGAAGAAGGAAGCGAGAGACAGGGCAAAGATTCAAGGTCTTCTAACTCGCTTCTTCCAGAGTCGGAAATATCAGTCTTTAAAGGCCTATTGTGTGCTACGGATGAAATCCTTACAGCTACCGAGCTTGTTGTGAACACATCCATCTCAATAACAACTGAGTAAATCTATCTGCTCATTAATACCGTATGTTACGGTTTGAGGTCTGGAAAAACATGTACAGTAAACTGACCTTGAGATGGGATTGATGTGTTTAACTACTACTTTCAAGGTCATGGATGTGCTTTCATGCTTAACATATGATATACCAGTAAGGGCACCTTGAGTAAGGTTTGCTTTGTTCTTTGTTTTTCCCTCACTTAAAAATACTGCTTTTGGACCTATGTGTTATGGCAGGTTCTTTGTTATATTTGCTGTGCATGATGAAATGAGTTTGTATGTTGGAGAATAAAGTACATGTATGTATGAAATGGGATGATAAATAATTCATAACAATAATGTATATCCCACTGTAACTGATGAGCAACAATTTAAAGATTTAGCTTCAAACTTAATGTTATTTTACCCACAATGCAACGTTTTGACAAAGCAGTTAATGCTGGGGAAAGAAGCAGCTAGACATTTAAGCTGTTCTTGCAAACCCTACATGTGTACATGTTCATAAGCATTAAGTGTTAATCACGTATAGAAATAGTGACCTGTCTAACAGCCTCCTCCTGTTTCCACTTACCTGCCTCTCCGACAGACACCTCCACTGGAGTGGAGGGGGGGCTCTCTCCGATGATGTTGTAGCTTGTCATAACAATCTGATAACGTTTGAACTTCTTCAGTTCTGCAAAGAAATTAAAATACTTACATTTACGTGTAACATGTATGCAAAGTGAAAATGTTAGTTGTTTTTGAGAATTGTTCTTATACTAGAAGCTGGTTGCTTATTATAAAGTTACTAAAACCAAGTCTTAAAAAAATAAATATCCCAGGAGCTTTTCTTCCCAGTTCCATTTTTAATTACTTACGTGTCAACTCAAACTCTGTTAGCGCGGCGCTGCTGACTGTCTTGAAGGTGCTCTTGGCTTTAGGGAGACAAAGATGGAGGGGGACATCAGTACATTTTAAAATGACAACGATTAAATAAAATGATTGTGTTTAAGAGGGGAGTGTTAAAAAGGACTTGTTTGTTTGAACAGCATCGTTTTTTCAATATTAAGACTACCTAGCAGTATACGGCAGCACAAGAACATTGCAGTTTTCGTTATAAAATGTGTTTTTAATCAGTTATACAGCATACGGTAGCTCTTAATGTGGCTATGGAAATGTTTTTTTATATAAAGGATCACTATGAAGCCAGCGTTGACCGCACAAAATAATGGCTACAGATAATGAAACCATCAGCATTCAGATTAGTTCCTATAAGCCCGGCTGTCATTGTGCAATTATATATGCCGCTGGTACGGGGAAATTAAAACTAAAATATTGGCACAAAGCCATGGAAACAAAATGCAGTGTGTCCTGTGCAATGTTTGCCAACAGTAATTCACATTAAAAGAACAGTATCTAGCAATAGTTTCAATAGTAGCTAAAAGTGGCAGAATGACATATATATGTATACTTGTCACAACAAAGGAGAAACTGAGGAGAGGGTAAACTTATGCTGTTGGCTAAGTGGACCTTCTTTCCCCCTCAAACTCCGTAGCTGTTTCCCACTTCAACATTCACTTCTTAAAGTCCCAAATCATACCACTTGGAAAGGCTACAGGGATAAAAACATGTCTATTGCCACTTTTACAAGCTGGCTAGATAGCAACATCTGATTGAATCTCAATTTTAGCTAGACATTTGAATGACCTACTTCTGTGTGCTACAGTATAAATAAGGAATAAATAAATAATGCTGTGCATTTCAAGTTTTAAAAATGACACTTTCATCACTGTTATTGATGCATAAGTGCTGAAAAGAAAAACATGACAGAGCAACACTAACTAAGTGGGAGTGGGGCTAAGCAAACAGTTGCTATCCGTACTACTCACTTGTAATGAGGGCACTTGTGGTGTTGTTTTTTGTTGCCTGGACTTCTGCTTCAACGAAAGTGGAAACGTTTACTTGGAGCTCTCTGTAATACAGCCGGTATCCAGTCAACACCCCGTTAATACTGGTGTCATTGGGTTTCTGAAAAACATGCAAACAAGCACACATGAGCAAGAAGACGGTTCAGATCACTATCAAAGAAGGAATTCTGTACTTTGATCATTTCCATTGTCTTTGTGTAGTGGGTGAATGACAGGACGCTGGCAGAGCAGTATTTTATCAGCAGAGTCCACTTTAAAGCGCTGCTGGATTGCTCTGGCTATAACCCCACAGACAAAGTGATGCTTCAGTGAGTTTGGCACTCTTGTAAAAGATGATGAAATTGCTGGTGACTTTGTTTTTCATCGCCTCCTTCTGCTTTGACACAAGGCTAAAAGGAGTGAGAGAAGACACTTCCAAGCAGAAGAGGAAGAGTGACAAGCAGTAAAGTAGCCAGGCTGTATTTACTGTCGTTTCCCCAGTCACAGTTGCTCTTAAACCACCTGAATTCTTCCAAAACTCCCCTTTCTCTCATTTTCCTCTGTTGTTGGACATGGCTGATGTTTGCTTCTCTTGCCCTCTAACTTCTCTCCTGCTGGCATAACCTCATTAAGAGTTTGAACTTTTCTCTCCCGCTGCCAGAACAATCTGTCTCTCCCTCTTGACATCCCCCCCCAATCTTTCTATGCTGCCCTCGGACCTTTCCTTTTCAATGAATAATCATAATTGCATCCACATGCAACACGTACAAACACAGTAACTCCGCAGCAGTCTTCTTCCTCAAATAGGTGATTAACCTCCATGAAGTTTGGTTGTGTAGGTCTGTCTGTGTATAATGTTTGTGTTGTGTAGGTCTGTCTGTATATAATGTTTGTGTTGTGTAGGTCTGTCTGTATATAATGTTTGTGTTGTGTAGGTCTGTCTGTATATAATGTTTGTGTTGTGTAGGTCTGTCTGTGTATAATGTTTGTGTTGTGTAGGTCTGTCTGTATATAATGTTTGTGTTGTGTAGGTCTGTCTGTATATAATGTTTGTGTTGTGTAGGTCTGTCTGTATATAATGTTTGTGTTGTGTAGGTCTGTCTGTATATAATGTTTGTGTTGTGTAGGTCTGTCTGTATATAATGTTTGTGTTGTGTAGGTCTGTCTGTGTATAATGTTTGTGTTGTGTAGGTCTGTCTGTGTATAATGTTTGTGTTGTGTAGGTCTGTCTGTGTATAATGTTTGTGTTGTGTAGGTCTGTCTGTATATAATGTTTGTGTTGTGTAGGTCTGTCTGTATATAATGTTTGTGTTGTGTAGGTCTGTCTGTATATAATGTTTGTGTTGTGTAGGTCTGTCTGTATATAATGTTTGTGTTGTGTAGGTCTGTCTGTGTATAATGTTTGTGTTGTGTAGGTCTGTCTGTGTATAATGTTTGTGTTGTGTAGGTCTGTCTGTATATAATGTTTGTGTTGTGTAGGTCTGTCTGTATATAATGTTTGTGTTGTGTAGGTCTGTCTGTATATAATGTTTGTGTTGTGTAGGTCTGTCTGTATATAATGTTTGTGTTGTGTAGGTCTGTCTGTATATAATGTTTGTGTTGTGTAGGTCTGTCTGTATATAATGTTTGTGTTGCTCAAGCATAATAGAAATTCTGAAAATACCTTCCACTGCACCAGGACTGAGGTAGTTGTCGTTGGTTTCACTGCGAGGATCACTGGAGGCTCCTCAGGGACTGGAAAGGAAAACATAACAAAGGGAGTGAGGAAGGAAAGAGGAGGCAGACAAACTGTCCATCCTAATATAGTCCTTTTTATTTATGTTTGAAAATACACTTTGTCATGTCTTCTTTCTCTCTCCCCCCCACCAGTGTTCCCAGTCTCTCACCATCCTGCAGAGTTGTAACAGCCTCCGTCTCTTTGCTGAGGACACTGTCTCCTACATCGTTGGTGGCCAGCATCCGAAACTTGTATGATGTAAAGGGTTTCAGCCTGCCGACACAAACAGCAGATACATATGTAGAGATGAGAGGCGTAACACTGATAAGTATTACCTTTGTTCACATTGGTTTCAGCTTTGCACCTCTCTCGTCTTCATAGATATCTTCCTATTTGGTTTTGTTAGAACAACAAGTCTTGTCACCCTAGGAACGTTTTCATTCTTTCATCTAAACATTTCTATTTCTATTTTAATTTCAAATATATCTTTGGACAGATTCAGGCCTAAATTGATGAATTGGTTTCTTTAAATTAAAAGGCTACTTAGGGTTTTTGCTCCATGATCCTCAAGCAACATCAGGGTATATGCAGGAATCCTGAAGTCAAATGTAAGACCTTTTAAGACCTTTTCTAAGACCCTTCCTGTACATTTTAAGACCTCATCGCCACTTCGAGTTTTAACCGGTTACCTTGGCGACACACTTTACCTCACAATTACTATATACAGTATTGATTGTCCTTCCTCCTTATCTTCCAACCATTTGGATGCAAACTTGCATTTCCCCATAACGACGATGTTGTTCAACAACCGGACCTTCGCGCGCTATCAAGCAGTGAGCGTGCGATGTCCTGTTCAGATGACGTCAAATCCAACGGGATGCCATAAATAAACTACACAGAATCACACTACACACCTACGCAATGATTACATTCAGGCAGACTGTAGAATACAACCTCTTTGGACGATTTATATACTTATTGAAAACAAGCTACAAAATGTGATACCTTGGAAGATGCCGTTTAATACTTTTTAATAGCCTTCATTTTTGCTAAATTGATTTATCAACTTTTAATACTTTTCAAGACCCCGCGGACGCCGTGAACATTTACAATGGTTTATCAATGTGAATCTATTGGTAAACCAATTGATGCATGCATTGCATTACTTTAATTTACTCATAGTCTTGCGCAAATAGGCTTTTATAAGTGTGTGCAAAACGATAGCATGTAGACCAGTGAACTCACCACTCCATGTGAGTATCAGTGTATACATGCTAACATGTAAGTATATCTGTAAGACCTTGAACCACATAACATGTTTGTAAAGTCTTCTGTTGCATTGGTTGCATCAGCTTATGGTTTTCTTCTTCTCTTATCACAAACACAAAGGCACATACAATGCAAGAAACAAACAATACAATGACCCGCTCATCAAAGCATGGCTCTACAGCACCACAAGTGTCAAATAACTCCACTAGGTATCATTAACACTTTGCACTTTTAACACATTTTTTTCAAAACCATTTTCACCCACTCTCGCAAACATATTTCTGCTCTTTCCGTGGCCTTTGAAGAGGTCTTGAATAATAATTATCTTACACCTTTGCTAATTGTCTTCCCTGTCAAAGTATTCCTGCTGCCATACAACCACAACATCTTATCTGCATTTGTCCTCTGTGCAAGGTGAATGCATTAATAAGCACAGAATAACAATATACATCAGTCATTTTGAAAACACTTGACTCTAGAGCCACTTACAATCAGCTGAAGGGACAGGCACTCGTTGTTAGGAGCCAGCTGAACAAGAGTTCTGTGCTTTAGAGCATGCTAATAGTTTAAATCCTCCCTCTTCTGCTCACCGTGGGAATCTGATAAAAAATTTAAAAGGACAGGCGGTGGCAAATAGGTAATTTTTCTTTCCTATTTATTAGTCCAACCTCATTAGAAATACGAGTTAACAGGAACATTTGAATCATTTGTTCAGGCATTAACAACAATTGTTACAAAGGATTCAATGTAACATCCTCCCCCGTGCTTTGTCACTGCTCACACATCTACCTGCAAGGTCCTGGACCTTATTTTCACGGGCCTCAGGGACTTCAGAGGACAAGTGAGAAATTCAGCAGGCGACTGCAGAACTGCTCAAGTGTCCTCTTGTATAATAATGAGCCTCAATAAGGGACACGAAAGAACCCTATTGGGTTGTGGGTATCGTAGGAATAACACATCAAAAGCACCAAGCTCAAAGAGGGTGGGGCACCAACAGCACTGGGACGACTTTAAGGACAGTGAGTGAGTGTGTGTGTGTGTGTGTGTGTGTGTGTGTGTGTGTGTGTGTGTGTGTGTGTGTATGTGTGTGTGTGTGTGTGTGTGTGTGTGTGTGTGTGTGTGTGTGTGTGTGTGTGTGTGTGTGTGTGTGTGTGTGTGTGTGTGTGTGTGTGTGTGTGTGTGTTTGTGTGTCGTACATGTGTGTGTACATGTTCGCACCAGCCCGGGGGGACTACAATGTTTTGGTTCCAAATATGTCTCATTGGAAAACAACAATTAAGGGATGGATAACAAGTAAGTATGAGTGTGAGTGTATTGAAAAGTAAGCTAATTCCTCCACCCGGCGCTGTAATTAGAGCATTCAGAGTTAGAATGAGCCCGAAATGCATCAAAACAACAGCAGCAGCAGCAGCAGCAGCAGCAGCATGGCAGAGAGACTCTCCCTGAGGCAGGCTGAAACAGGCTGGTGCAGACACACAGAGAGCGCTCTTCAGCATCTCAAACAGCTCTGTGATAGCTGGCGAAGAAGGAGCGCACACCAACAGTCACACACAGTCACACACACCAACAGTCACACACAGTCACACACACCAACAGTCACACACAGTCACACACACCAACAGTCACACACAGTCACACACAGTCACACACACCAACAGTCACACACAGTCACACACACCAACAGTCACACACAGTCACACACACCAACAGTCACACACAGTCACACACAGTCACACACACCAACAGTCACACACAGTCACACACACCAACAGTCACACACAGTCACACACAGTCACACACAGTCACACACAGTCACACACAGTCACACACACCAACAGTCACACACAGTCACACACACCAACAGTCACAGACAGTCACACACAACAACAGTCACACACAGTCACACACAGCAACAGTCACACACAGTCACACACAGTCACACACACCAACAGTCACACACAGTCACACACACCAACAGTCACACACACCGACAGTCACACACACCGACAGTCACACACAGTCACACACACCAACAGTCACACACAGTCACACACACCAACAGTCACACACACCGACAGTCACACACAGTCACACACACCAACAGTCACACACAGTCACACACACCAACAGTCACACACAGTCACACACACTGACAGTCACACACAGTCACACACACCAACAGTCACACACAGTCACACACACCAACAGTCACACACAGTCACACACACCAACAGTCACACACACCATCCAAAGTAAAGCCTCATCATAGTTCTGCTACTTAGGCTTTCAGGGAAGTTGGAGCAGCCATTCAGTCTGACCGCCATCACCTGCTGCCTTAATGACAGCCTCACCAAGAGGGGCAGGATGGAGGGATGGAGAGAGAGGGATGGAAAAGGAAGACATGGAGCCCTCTCTTGCTGCGGATTAGTGCATGTGAAGGAAAGGAACAAATACACGGCTTATGGTTTTTGAAAGCACTAGCTGTTGATGGATGGAGGCACGAAGGGAGGTGGTGGCAACAAGAGGGATGACACATGAAAAGGTAAAAAACGTTTTTCGAGAATGACTGTTGGACAAATGGCACACAGAAACTTGAAAGCACGAAAGGCAGAGAGAAAAAAAGTTGAAGAGAAAAAGCCAAGGAGCACTCCTGCTGTTGCTCAGCGATTAGGTGACTGAGACCCTCCACGTTTCTGCAGTGATTATGATTACTCTGCTCTCCCTGGTGGGAGTTTTTCTTCTCCTTGTTGCGTTTTTTTTGCTCTAAAACCTTTTTGGTACGACATGTTCCAAATAAAACTTTTTCTTACTGTGTTCTAATTCTCTGTTCTCTGCGTTGAGTATTCACAGCCCTCCTCGTCTCTCAGTCCACTCCTCTTCTCTCCCCGAGGATGCATAAACATTACAAGATTTTTTAAAGACTGCTTTAACTAATTCAAGTCTAGCATGCAATGCCAAACAAAATGTCCATGCTGTGTAAGGAAAGCACAAACAGTAATGTTGAGTTTTTATTCATGTTTTCTCCAAGGATGCTTGAGATGGCCTAATTGACTATTAGATAGCCCCAACCTTCACTAGATACTGTTGCTATGCCTGTCAAGCTTTCCGTGCCTGACAGCACATTAGGCATTTCATCAGTTTACGGTGGAAGCTTTAGCGATTATAATGCTTTGTAATTTTTGAAACAACGGATTTTCTCATTTTAAGCAAACAGTAGATGTATTGGCTTCATCTTGCTATAGTTTGTGGATAACTTTAAAAGCAAAACCACAATTTTATCTTTTCCTTTTGATTTCCTGCTTTTTATTCCGGTTAGAAAATACAAAAAAAGTATTCACCCTCCATCTCGTTCTATATTGGGTATACACATCATCTGAAGCTTTACCTGCCTGCTGTACATACAGTAGTTACGGTTAGATTTAAAAAATGATTATAATACTTTTGCCACACAAGCTGATACGTGTGTGTCTGCGTGTGTATGACTGCACATATGTGCACATGTGTACCTGTCAGCGGTCCATGTGGTCCCGTTGTGCGGGATGTCAGCAGTGTGTGCGTTCCAGTCCCCGTTGGGCAGCTCTTTGGCCTGCAGTGTGAAGTACCTCAGCGGGGAGGAACCTGAGCTTCCTGTCACCCAGTGGAGGCGCACATGACGAGATTCAACCCCTTCCTGAGGAACAGACAACTTCCTGGGCGGCTGGGGACGCTCTGTGGATGTGGTGAGATAAAAAGAGGGGGAAAGAGGCAGAGGAGAGAGAGGGAAGGTGAAACCAGGATAAGAGAGGGGGAGTTGAAAAGAAAGCAGGAAAGGGAAAAAGATCAACACATTTACATTTCTAGGGCAATTTATTTTAAGTATTCATTCATACATAAAATCATGTAATTTAGGAATGTTACATGGAGTGACTGTGTTCCCAATGCGTACACCCATCGAGTGTGAGTTTTTGCACATCAAGGACAGAGGGATATTGTGTAGTTTTAGATATATAGTTGGATCACAAAGTAAAAGACAGAACACTGCAAGTCAAGAAGGTGCTGGATGCATAAAGATAGGAAATGAAAAAAGGTCGAAACATCTACAACACACTTATCCCTATGCAAATGTGTTCCAGACAGAGGGAAGTAATAAGAACACGCCTCCAGAACAGTGTGTGTCTGTGAGACAGCAGAGCTTCTCCTTACAGTACAAATGTGTCTTCATTTAACAAAAGGCCACATATTGAGAAGTGGAACCATGATTAGACTTGTACACTCTACTGTTAGTTAGTTTCAATTCAAGCCGTACTTTAGATGGAATTATATGAATTGCTACCTTTAATGATCTTTCCTTTTATCTCCTCTCCTGTCTTAGTTATACAGGGAAACGTTTTATGTTTGAAGTCTTTGTATTACACATTCATACATGTAAACAGTCAATTAGAGACCCAGCTTTCAATGCTCATGGCTCAGAAATAACGTAAAAAGAGTATAAATCTAGTTGAAGAAATATCATATACACTAAGAAATCAGCTATAGGGCCTAACTGCAGCGGCCGAGATCAGAATCCGAGCTGCCGCACTTTGCTGCATGTCGTCCCCTCTCTCAACCCCTCCTGTCTATCTGCGGCTACCAGGTCCAAAATCATATTCTTTTTTTTAAATAAGCTGAAACCTGGTTACTTAAATGGATGTAAATGAGTCCCTTTATAGAAACATCTGCAATATGCTTCTCTTCTCATTAATTAATTTCCTTTAATTTGCCCCCTATCTGTAACTATGCACGATGGAACAAATTGTCCCCTGACTAAATTGAGGCGAACATGGACCATATGCTGCCAATACCTTGTAACACAGGACAAGGGCAGCCAACATTTACACTGGCTTGACTGTTGCAATACTTACATGTGTTTAAATGAAACAAGACATCTAACCACTGCCACATCAAAGAAACTATTTCTCAACAGACTGCCAGTGTGTGTTCCTATTTGTCAGTCTTGCTATTCAATTAGAAGATAAAAGATGAATCTGGGAGTCAGTATCTCTGTACAACTGTGTGGCAGAAGCTGTTCGATGACAATTCGATGTGTGTACACACACACACATATGCACACACACACACACACCATCAAAAACATGTGGTTGAGCAGCATTACTGTTTAATTTCAGGGACATCAGATTATCGATTAAGTCTGCTGAATTAAAGCATTATCGATTCTCTCTGAAGTTTAATTAATCTGCATTTATATTCTTAAACACATGCACAAGCACAGTGACACACACACACACCGTGAGACACACACCGTGACACACACGCACGCACGCACACACACACACACACACACACACACACACACACACACACACACACACACACACACACACACACACACACACACACACACACACACACACACACACACACACACACACACACACACACACACACACACACACACACACACACACACACACACACACACACACTTCCTCCATTCATCCTTATCACAAGCAATTTAAGTCGAATCTGTTTGACTCCCTTCTTCCCTTGTGCCCTTATTCCTCAGTCCTTTTAAGATTCCTCTTTTGTTTCCCTGATACCATCTGTGTTTCCATGTCGGCTTCTCTTGTTCCGCTCTACAGTGAAGATCATGTTCTGATAATACACTCATAATTGTCAGAGCAAGAGCTGCCTTTTCAGAATGTATTCTGCCATACAAGTTAGAGGAGAGGAGAAGAACAGAAGGGCACATGAAGAAGAAAAGCTTCTGGTGCTCAAGGATATCAAATAGTGTATATGTTGGTAAGGGGATGGATGCTGCTTAATATGCTGCTGTATGGTGACCATTACCGTATCAGTTATCCTCTCTTGGAGACAAACACCAGCAGATAAACCTCTCAGAATTGTTTTCATTCATGCACATGCACACAGCCTCACACACATACACAGCCACACGCACACTCCAAAAGCCAATTTTCTTTTTCTGGGGATTAAGTTGGTCTCTTCTGCATCATCAGAAAGAAATCTCTATTAGAGTATGCTGTCTATCTCTCAGTGAGAATGGGCCATTATGTTACTGAAGTGGAACAGGGATCCACTCAATTCAATTCTTAAGAAAGAAACCCTGAAAAATGATGCTGCAGATGCTATGATATCTGATCCAATTAAAAAACTCTACAAACACTGATAGCTCTGAATAGAATATCTGACTTCATGATTCTAGGTTTTCATAAGAATTCAATTCACTGTCACATTTTTGTATAAGGACTTTTGTAGCATTTCGCTGCTTTACTAGACAGCGGTGGTGCCGGCTGACAGAAAAAATTGGAGAAAGAGTTCAGGGATGACATAAATCAAAGTGGGAGCCGCGTTCAAACCAAAGCTGTTCATGCATTGGCCCACAGAGACACCAGAGTCACTATGACTTTTTTTTTAAAAGTGATATTTCACTTCGCTGGAATAGTTCTCTGTCAAACTTTAAAACCACCCGACACTTAAACCATTCTTCCATGTATCTTCATCAACTGACTTCACTATCACCGGCACACAGAATGTAATAATAATGCAAATGTGTTTTTAAAATGAATTGTAAGATACATAACATTATAAGACATATTAACAAAATCAGTGCTCAATATTAAATGAAATGTATCGTTACAGAATACAAACATAAAGGTGGCTAATCTGCACTGTAAATAGTAATAGCTATGCTTACTGAAAATACCTTATTGTACTTATTTCTCACTAACCATATGATTTTACTCATTCAATGTGAGGGATTTACTCGATTCGACCAAAAAAGGTATACAACTTGGTTCAACTGATCAAACTGTTTGTAACTCCAAGTTCATGAAGTGAAGCCAAGGGAACAGCAGGGCACATGGCAGTAGAGCACTACAAGCAGAGCTGCCAGTGTTTCCCATACATCGATTCATTTGTGGTGGGCAATTAAATATCGATTAAATATCAAATATCAAATATCGTCCGCCACAAATATATCTTATCATTTTAATTTTATTTTGTAAATTATATTTTTGGGAGAATAAACCCCACAGATCCTCGACTCCGGTGTGTCTCAGCAGGGCAAGGCACTGCCGGCAAAAACATTTTTCATGCACTGTTCAATTTTGAGCTATTTTGATTCCATAACATGTTTTCTTTCAGGCTTTTGGAAGTAATTTAGGTGTTTATTTTACTATAGCTTGTCTATTTGCGTCTGTAGATTCCTCCTAAATTCACCAAAGTTAGAACTCTAACGTAACATAAAGTATCGCAACGGCTGTTTGCACCATGTGAGAGGTATCGTTGGAAAGCTCGGTCTCTCCTGCACAATCTCATCGGATCCAAATATGGTATCCTTCGTATCAGCAACCAATCGTGAAGGTACAAAGGGGTCTTAAACCAAACGTGATTTGTTCAGATGCGTCACGTGGTGTGCTAAAACACTTCCTGGTTTAGCTTTTGTTGGACATTTGTTGTATTTACTTGATTACATTAAGGCAATCGGTTCCCTTAATTCTACTGAGTAAACACAACTTTTCAGGTAAGTC
This sequence comes from Notothenia rossii, assembly GCF_949606895.1. NCBI lineage: Eukaryota > Metazoa > Chordata > Actinopteri > Perciformes > Nototheniidae > Notothenia > Notothenia rossii. The sequence goes on along the minus strand of NC_136912.1, from coordinate 16,465,758 downwards.
AGAGGAACTTGGTTTAATTAAGTTGACATCACTTTAAAAATAAAGTAGTTTGGACAGAACTTTTTTAAGTTGGAAGAACTAAACAAAATTAAGTTAATGGAACCAAATGAAATGTTAACTTAACAAGATTATATTAAGTTAAGTACACTTAATACTAATAGTTCAATTGACTTCACTTTTTAAGTACAACCGGTTTCCTAGATATTTTTCAGTAAAGTCAACTTATCATTTATTACAGTGTGGATATGTGTTGAAGATACTTTATCAATATCGTTGAGTTAAAATGGGATCAAACTTTCTATAATTTCACCTGGAGTGGCCAACAGAGATCTATCACAGGACTTCACAGTTTCCCTCAGCCTATATGGACCGCAGGGGGATATAAACTAACAAACTGTACAACAGAAAGTTAGCAGCTAGCTGGTAAACATCGTTGACTATTTGGCTAAAGAGCCAAATATTTCCCTCAGGAATCGATGGAGATGAAAAACAGTGCTTAAAGTAGAGTGAATGTTGGATCTATGTTCCTCAGAGCGACACAAACACAACTCCACAATGATTCTCCAGGACAGCAGCATGTGTAAATATGGCATGTGTTTGTTAATACATTGTTTGTTAATACATTAATTTAAACATTTTGAGGTTATTATAACGTATCAGTGTCACTGTGGCCAGTAGAAAAACATCTGTTAATGCAGGTCTTAAGCACATAGTGAAATGATTATACTGCATTTTCTGAGCTGATGTTTTGAAGCAGCGTATCAAAGATTGAAATGTAATAATCTTTAGTCCTGAGTCTACAACACTAACAACCTGTAGCTGTAACACTTATATTGGTTGATGTGCTGTGAGGTGGACCTGCATTATTGACTTTCATTACTTGTACTTTCAGCTAATACAGTTAAACAATGCGTTAAGTTTGATGTGATTGGAGCTTCACAGTTTAAAAACCTGTTGGGCTGTGTTACATCATAATTAACATAACGTCTGTTATTTTAAGAGTCTGATGCAGGCACTGTTGAGAGGAGGCAAGCAGGGAAATGGAGATAAGGTTTTAACAATGTTTACAAAAGCTTAAAACTGTAGCCTTTCTGAGTGGAAAAGAGTCACAATACAGAAATGACTCATAGTGTTTGTTTATCCTGGTTGATTTGGACAATTCAAAGTAAATTCACTTCGTTCAATTCATTTAGAAAAACATCAGCCTTTAGAAGACTATAAGTGCATTTGCTTACTTTATTTCCAACTAATGTTTCTTGACCTGCTAAATAACTCACAGTGTTATAATAATATATATCATATACACTGTGCATATTTTAACCATTGAACAGATACATGAGTATGGGATTTGCGGAAGGGTTATTTGGCTTAAGTTCAAATGTATTCTCAATGAGCTGAAATAAGTTGATTGGAAGCGAATGAGAGAGGAGCAGAAGTCTAGACAAGATGACATTAAAGTGCGACAACCTCCGAATCTGAGTGCGCTTCAAAACCTTTATTTGTTTCTGAGTTGAAGGGAAAATGCCGTTAGAGCTCATGTAGGATGTGCTCTTCTTTCTGGTCCCTGACTGTTTGTTGGAGGATAGATTTCTAAGGGCTGTTTAAAGAGAGTTATTGTAATTAAGCAACGTCCTCTCTCACAGTCATGGGCTCTCATACTCAGTGTTTGAATGTGATTCAATTCCTGCTGTTCACAGTTAATACTTTACAATGAGGCCACCAGTGATTGCTCAAATTAGATATAATGTTAAAGACAATTTAGCAATATACCTGCTGCTTGAAAAACATAATAATTAAAATTGCAATAGAACCGCTGATCAATACTAAGTAACTACTTTGGTTTGGAGTAAAGATTAAGGGCTTTTGAATCATGTATAGTCTGTGCTATCTGTTTTGGCAAAAAAGACATCCCAATTACTGCCCTTCCAACACACTGACAGTTTCATTCTCTTTCTCACCTACTAAGTGAACATTTGTCACTCGCCTACAACACAGCACGATACTTTGTGTTGCAAGACAGTTGAGTGTGAAATGCCGATAATGCTTGCTGTCTCTCACAGCAAGTACCAGCAGACTGAAAGCCACAACTTTTGGTACCATTATATTTGAAGTGCTAAGGCCCTGACACACCAGGCCGAAATCGGCCGTTTTCGTTAGTCGGACGATGAAGCGTGCCCTGTCGCCCAAACTCCATTTGGTGTGTCCCGCACATAGACTGTATATATAAAGTCCCGCACCGTCGGCCGTGACACGACTTATTTGGCCTTTCATGGCCGACGCCACAGGCGAAATCACTCTGATTGGCTGTTCAGCTAGCGAATCAGTGCATGAGAAGAAAAACGGTTGCTTGAGAATGTCTTCCACAAACAACACTCCAATGGCTGATAGCTCCAGTACCGCACGAAACATGTATTCGATGGACGAGAGTGAAAATGGAACGCACACGCTATTTGTTGTTTGTTTAGATCACGTAGTCTGTTCTTCTTCTCTGTCTTCCCGTTGTTGCCTCTTTTAAATGACGAATACACAATACCGCCGCCTGCTGGTAAGGAGAGTTATTGCCACTCACGCATGCGCAGTTCGTACGTGCTCGGCTGAAGTCTTTGAGGTGTGTTCCAGTGCGACACATGGCCAAGACGCAGGAGAACACGCCGACACATCAGTCGGCGTCAGCGTCGGCAAGTTCTCTGGTGACTGCCTGATGTGTCAGGGCCTTTATGCGTCTTTATGAGAGTTTTTCCGATTGTTTTTGACTGTTGTCATTAAAAGGGGTGACTCTGGCCCAGGGGTTGACTAAGTGTCTACCAATCAGAGGGTCAGCAATTCAATCCCAGCCTACAGACCAATTTTTTTCTTTGGTCTGTGAACATTTTCTAGATATTTACCAAACCCAGACGGGCCCATTCATTTTAAATTGATTTCGGTTGCACGGACCCCTAGGTGGTTTTTGGAACTCTTAGATTTTTAAGCTACTGTAGCAGGTCTACCTGGTGATTTCAACATCTACATTTGCTGCTGCACAGTAACCATGGATTCTGCACGTCCAACTGTGAACTACTTGTTGTTGAAGCACTGATAATCTGAGCTCCTGGGTTATCTTTCTCTAACTTTATCTCTGCCTACCGTTCTGCAGAGGTCCCTCATTTTTTAAATGCTAAAACTTCAGCTAACCTTTTTCACTCTTTCTGCACTTGCAGCTTTACTGTAGGCAATTACCAAATATAATATTTGACCATCTGAAAGTCAATGTGAAAAGAGAGGACAACATAACCACCAAAGACTGCAGTTTCTCCTGCTATAACCCCTCTTGATGGAGAGTGCAGGTAAAATTAAAGTCATTAATCAAGTGCGTCCAGCCTAAAATGGACTCATTTACAGAATGTTGTGTCTAACGTAGTTCATATTATACATATTATTTCCTTATGAATCATTCTAATTGAATTTAAATGTCATTACAGATGATTACATTGCTTTGGTACAAATGCCACGCAAGATACATGATACTTATATAGTTAGTGGGGGTGCATGAAAAAGGCAAGTTTGTCATTAGTTGAAGCTAGCAAGCTTACACCGCATTATTCTTATAAAATTATCCAGCAATGTAGATAAGTGATTTTGTAAAGAAGCAAAATAACACACTTGTTATACAGGTTCCATTAGTGTGTGATTCAATACTCTTTCAGAAACGATTCATACTGTGTTCATTTCTATCTGCTATAAAATAAAGAGAGAGAAACTTAATTTCATCTTAATCTTCCGTGCCTCAGTGCATACACAGTACACACACTTGATAGCTCTGTTTTTTCTGCCTGGAAATACACCCATCAGTGACCCAACAACCCCATAATGTTTATCCCTAAAGGTGTTTTTCCTCAGCTGACATTTTGACTCAGGGAAAATCAAAAATCAAAACAATGATGACTCCATTCTGTTTACACCTTAAGTCATGGATACATGTTGCTGCTGCAACCTAGAAAAAAGGTCTGAAAACCCTAAACACCTTAAAGTTTAAGCATTTCATTATTAAAAAACAATAATAAAAGTTACATTTGAAAAAAGTATTATTATAAACACATCACATTTTTGGTAGATAACTTCTTTTTTCTACAGTTCATTGTCCCGGGTCATTATCCAAAATAAAGAAACTTCTCATTTAGCCTCCATTTTGTGGCAACTTGAGAGTTCAGGTTCCTATTATGATTCAATAGGATTGGTAAACGTATGCATTATCTACAGAATCAGATCTGAGGGCAAACTAGAATTTATGTAAAGCTAAAGTGTGCGTCTGTGTCCTTTACCTCGGCGCTCAGTGGTAACCACCAGGGCTTCCTGCTCCTCCCCCCAGCCCACAGCGGTGCGAGCAGTGAGCCGGAACACGTAGGCCTGTTCGGAGGAGAGTCCTGTGACGGTGAACTGTCGAGCGGTGGAGCCCACCTCCACTGTAGTCCATCGCTGAGGGTCCCTGCTGTCCAAGCAGTACGAGATCTGGTAGCCTAGTGAGCAGCAGACGGAAAGACAGACGGAGGAGGAAGACAGTTGAAATCCGTGTAAAAGTCGTGTGTGTCAATTCGTTGTTTTTTTTGTGGCCTACTTTAGATCAAAGAGACCACAGGAATCAAAGGCAGCACAATGTGGGATGGGGGAAAAACCTGAAAATCTAACCACACAATGCCACATACCACATAGCCACATTTTCACAGAAACAAAAACAAACAAACACAAACCTCTGCAGTTCCTAAGAATGTCCATATCTGTTATGTAGAGATAAATATTTAGCCGCTTTGCTGCTAATACCTCTGTAAGGATGAAGCCATTATTTCCCCCCAAAAAACACACACAAAGCAATAACTCATTGCTGTCATAGAACGTCTGTGCTCATACTGTACACACGCACACATTTGATAAAAACACACAACCTCTCCTTCTCCTTTGGCTGTGACCCTCAGTGTACACGGCGTGTGTCTGTTTCTCTGTCTCATGTGCAGTAGGCCATGAAATAACACTAGCACTCTTCATCACACACACACACACACACACACACACACACACACACACACACACACACAGACACACACACACACACACACACACACACACACACACACACACGCACGCACACACACACACACACACACACACACACACACACACACACACAGACACACACACACGCAATCTGAAACCACTGATCCCCGACCAAGCTTTCCACAGGCTACTGGCCACTCACAAAGGCTCTCAATATGAAGATTGTATTGTACACCAATACACTAATCCACAAACACACACAATTGCGCGGGTGCGAATGTTTCACAGTAAGACTGTCAGGATGGTAATCTGCTGAAAGGGGCCTAATCTGGTTGTGCGAGTGATAATCTCATCAGATAGTCTGATTGTATATTAATATGAATGCAGTGTGGGGAAGATTATTGGATAACAGCTAGATAACAAATCCTCGTGCCAATTGGGTCAGAGCACAGCATTATGTTGTGAACTGAATATCATTAGGACGTCGCTGCTATCAGATACATGAGGCTGCATCTCCATTACAAAGTGACTGCTACTGAAAGTCCATTTCCATTTTGAGTTGAATAAAATATGTAGCATACAGTATAATTCAAAGCATAAAGGGACAGTTAAAAAAACCGTATTGTTCCACTGACTTGTTGTAATAGCAATATAGATTATTTTGGTGATGTCTGCCTTCTCTCGCATATAATGTAACTAGATGGCACTTGCCTTGTGGTGCTCAAAGTGCATACATTTGTATACACTTGTTGTATTTGTTTGTTTAAAGCAATGTTTCTTTCTAAAAATCATGGCCAGGTTCAACAAGATAATCCGAAAAACCTTGTAGTTAGTGGTTTCTACTGAACTTCACCCGCCTACACTATCACTGTGCTGGAGGAAGCCTGCAGCTTATCGTGGACGAGAGGATTGACAGTGTCATATCTGGTAGAATAAAAATAGTTGCTACATCTCCAACACTGCAACTCACACCAAAACTATCTAGATTGATAAATATCCCTACAGGTAAGCTACACTGTGTACAAGCTTTTATTTTGATTTTAGGTGCTCATTGCTTGCTGGCCTTGTCTGTAATCATGAAAAACTGAGCGTTGGTAACAAATTCGGTCTTCCATTTCTACACTATATACAAATTGCATAAAATGTTAAAACACATGTCACTTTAGATCTTTGGATAATTTCCCCTCATACACTGGACAGCCCTGAGGAGTTCATATCCAACACCTCTGTTTAAGCTTGTTAGAAATCCCAAATCATACTGAACAAAGAGACAACCTAATGAGTTTAAATAAGGAGTTTTTATTTAATGATCTTAATGGTATGTTTAATGGGTTGATTTGTTTTGCATTTATATTACATTTTATGTTTATTAAACCCCCAAGATGTACTAAACGCTAGATAATAAATGCATAATTGTATTAAGTAGGAATAATTATGTCTTGATTTGCATTATTAATTTACTCCTGCGTTTACTGCTTCTGTAATTTGTGAGATTTTCTTAATGTTTTCCTTCTCGTCTACAGGAAAATAATCACCCACCCCTGATTCACTTGCGACACAAACAAACGGTTGGAACGGCTTTTGGATTTTCTCTATTTAAATTTGCATAACACACCAGATGTTCTATGACACATCATGTTCAATTTCCTATTGTAATCATTCTAGTATCCTTTTGTTTTGTTTGGGATGTTAACAGGTAGTCATGCAATAGGTGAGACACTCTGAAATGCCATTGCCATTAAAGCTTTCCTGCATTGTTGAAACACAGTCAGCACACTCAGAAATCCAGCCGGTTAAAAGGTATTTACTTTTACTTACTTAAGTACTTACATGTGTGACTTAAAGGTGGGGTAGGTAAGTTTGAGAAACTGTCTCGAGATACACTTTGTGTTATATTCCATGGAATGCTCTTAACATCCCGATAGCAATGAATATCTTAAGTGCGTTGACAAAAAATCCATAAAAACATGTCATCTGTGGAAGCCGTAGTACTGTAAACAGCACGACCAATCATTTTAGACGGCCCGGCTAAAATAACTGGATGGCCTACCTGCCTGTCAGCCTTCCATCTGTGCACAAACTTATCTCGTGCCGTCATTGGTCATGTGCGCGTTCGTGTGTGTTGGAGGAGGGGCTCTGTAAGGAAGTGGCAGATTTTTTCCGGTTGTGTATTTTCAAATTCTAGCGCACTCCAGCTGGTTTCTCCAAAATTACCTCCCCCACCTTTAAGTGTATGAACATACCCTAGACTTCATTATAATCAGTATGCAGCAATGAAAAGGTCACATGAAAATAAAAGTGCCTTTTTTGTCAAATGACATTGTCCACCTTCTGCGGCTTTGTTTCTCCTTTGTCCACCTTTGTCCTTCCCCCTATGAGCTGAAAACTCAAGGAGAATTAAGGCAGCCATGAGCACTATGGGAAGTGGTGCACTACAGTTTATCTGCATAAACACACACACACACACACCGCGTTCTCAGCAAGGACACAGCAGGACGGCGCGTTAGTATGAGTCTCTGTGATTGAGAGAGAGAGATTTGCCCTCCCACTCATCCTTCTGTCACAGAGTGGTGTCGCACTAAATGTCCTCCCCCTAACAATACAGTCACACATCACTCACACTGTCCTGCTCGACTCCCTCCCCCACTGAGAGGACAAATTCCACTCCTTTCTCCCCCCTTGTGCAACATACACACACCTGTCCCTCCTCTCACCTCCATACATCTCCTCTCTGCTGTCTCACCCCTTCTGTTCTCTCTGTTTCCAGCCCAACAGCTCTCACATTTCTCTCGCCTCTACCTTGCCTCTTTTCCTTTTCATTAATCTGTTGTCTCTGATTCACTCCACATGCTGTGATTTGCAGTTCCAGTAACAAGTGAAATATGTGGGTGTTTATATATAAGACTATGTATGCATTGGGAAAGGAGTCTTGCTTCAGCAGCTATAATAACCTTTTTTCCAGGTACAAGCTTCACTGACACACACACACACACACACACACACACACACACACACACACACACACACACACACACACACACACACACACACACACACACACACACACACACACACACACACACACACACACACACACACACACACACACACACACACACACACACACACACACACACACACACACACACACACACACACACACTAACACCAGCAAATGTATGCACTGAAGTTGAGAGTAGAGAAAGCTGACCCGTGTTTGAAGGCTAAAAACAGAATCAGCTCTTTTCCATTTTATTGCCTTTACTTCCTTTCTTGCCTTAAAAGATCACAGCGGTAAGTGTTGCTGTATGTGTGTGTGTGTGTGTGTGTGTGTTTACAATTGCTCACTCTTTTTCTCTTTAAGACAAGCTTTTAGTCTTATTAAGTAAATCCATTGACACTAAAAGCCTGAATATATGACTTATTAATTAAATGTTGCTCCAAAATATCTGCTTTGTCATATGTGTGTGTGTGTGTGTGTGTGTGTGTGTGTGTGTGTGTGTGTGTGTGTGTGTGTGTGTGTGTGTGTGTGTGTGTGTGTGTGTGTTGTTTTTGTACCTAATATGATGCCGTTGGGGTTTGTGGGCGGCTGCCAAACCACCCTAACTGATGACAACCGAACTTCTGGAAACACCATCCTGACAGGGGGGCCTGGGACTGGAGAGAGAAATTGAGAAGGGAGTTGGCAGTATAATGAAGCAGTAATAATATATACAGAGATCAGTGACAAAACAAGCTCAAAATGACTCCTTCAAAGCACTCATTAGCAAGAGAGTTTCTCAACATCAAGCACTTGTACTCTTATAAGTTAGTATGTTCACAGACACATCTGCATATGCACAGCCACTCACACATGCACACACACATCCAAACACGCACACACATAATAGTCTAATACATTTTTAAGAGGCATGGCACTTCTAAAAGGAGCAACATAAAGAAATGTAATTTTCTCTCAACCTCACACCGTCCAGATAAAAGTAAAAGTTCCACATCACATGTCAGCGAGTGGTGTGTGCATACAGTATGTGTGTGACAGACTGACAGACTGACAGACGTTCATTATAACCTGTGGAAATTGACTTCCCCACTCTTGTTTCATCCTGAAATGAGAAAAACTTTTCATACGTGACAATGTTTGATAGCAGATGTGCGTGTGAGTGTGTATGACTATGTGTGTGTATGTGTGACTATGTGTGCGTGTGAGAGTCTTCCTTTACTTGTCCTTGTGTTTCATTATTCAAGGAGACAAGACCGGGCTGCTGGCATCCTGAAAAGTCTGTCATGGTTGTATCTGAGGGTATCTGCACACATGGCCCACACAAAAACACACACTCATACACAACTTGTTCTCAAAGTCTTGGCTGTGGAAGGGGTCTGAGCGGTGAGCTGTACCCAGTGGATGTAGGTGGGACGAGGGCAAAGTGTAGAACACACTGCTGGACAGAAAGGTCAGTGATCAGAGCGAGACACGGTGAGACATCTTACCGTCCTCTCTGGTTCTGAGCAGTGAGGGGCCGCTCTGTGGGCCGTCACCCATCCGAGTGTATGCCAGCACCTGCAGCTCATACACTGTGTATTTGTTGAGACCACTGAGGATCAGCGTCACACTCCCCTCTCCTTCTGCCACCTGAACACTGGGCGGACCTTCTGAGTCCTTCTCGCTGTAAAACACCTGGACACACGTAAACATGCATAAATGTCACAAATGTAATCACAATCACAAATAAGGGTGATCTAAAATGACAAATTAACAGTTGAATATTGGAATTTGCACAAAATTGTCTTTTTTTCTTAATTTACAGTAGGTTTGGTGGCTTCAAAATGATAAGTTTGGTGATACAACTATATATGTTCAACAAAAAATAAGTAAAAATAAAACAAACTCACAAAATACTTTAAGTCTGTTGCAACTTGTCAGCAGCATTCCCAAGCTGTTTCTTCCTACCTCAGATATTAATATTTAAAACTGCCCTAATCCAAATTATATTACTATTCAATATTAACACTGGATGACAGGACTACTACTGTGTGCTGCAAGGTGTCACTTGTAGTGATGACCCCGCCCATCCCTCAGTTCTGTACGGACTGTTCCCTTACTGTCTCGCTGACTGTCTGCATTTCTTCTGTTTTGGTTCCCTGTCACTGCTCTCATACCTTTGTGTTTGGCCACAGTCAGCAGATGTTTTTATAGTCAAATCTTTAACATCTTTTAAAGGTCCGTACAGTGACTTTTGAGTTCATGCTGCCCACAAGGTCTGTTAAATAAGCTTTTGCAAGTTTATAAACAGGCCACAAATATATAGTTTAATTTACAGTGAAACATGAAGTATAAAAGATATGGACATTTAAAAGTTTTTCCTTATTGCATTTCTATTCATTCTGTATACGTAGAGTATTTCTGCACAGATGCACAGAAAGATAACACAAATATTAGTACACTATTATTTGTATAATTCGATTCCAGTGGTGACTGTGTAGGATTGTGTTTAGACTTGTGTTATTCAAACATTTCTAATAACTCGAGAGTGTTGGGAAGTCTAAAAGTCCAACTATTGAAAAAAGATTGTTGCAATCCTTTTTAAAATTCACAACATGTTTTGATCTAACAAAAAATTCAGCTTCAATCCATATTTGTTTGCATTTAGCTTTTTAAAAAACAAAATGTTCACAGCGGTGAAAAACTGATTGCTTCTCTACTTGTAAGGCGCCCAGTGACAAGTAATATTCCTCAAAGAAAGTGGATTGAATGGAAAAAGACAAACTTATTTAAACCGATGAATCCCTTCATTCAAATTGAGGATTTTTGTTTACATCAAACATTCCAAGCTGTATTTTGAAAACCTCATGAGAAGTTTTGAAATATTTTTTATTTACATTTCTTACAGTTTTCTTACTTCAGATTTGGTGTGCTAGTGAGTAGCTGTACTGTACAGTATGAGGAGTTAATTGTGCCCACTACTGTACATTTAAGTCAACTTCATTTAGCCCCAAATGAAACATAGTATGTATACCTAATCATTCACAATCTGCACAGCGTAGGTCACATCGAGCTATGGATACAGAAGCTATGGATACAGAGGCAATGCCTGTTGTTTTTTGCCTTGACAATGAGAAAAATATAGAAAATCATGCAACCTGACTTTTTACGGAAACGTCTACAATAAACCAATCCTGAATTCAAAAAGTACACCAGTGCCCTTTCACTGGTAACAGCATTACGTCTCAAAAACAGTTCGTTCCTGTTCTTCTCTCTCCAATTTTTTATTTTCATGAACTCCCTGACACACTTAAAAAACAATTTGAAGGAAAATGTCAGCTCTTAGGAGTTGAGAAACAGAAAGAGTGTGTGGCAGGAGAACTGTTAAACATTTACTTGGGGATGGGAGATGTGAAGAGCTACCGCTTGCAGCCAATCCCATCTCCAGTATTAGCATGGTAGGCATACTACTCAGTGTGATCCTCAGGAGAGCACAAGAAAACACACATATGGGGAGTCTGATGTGCTTTGGGCATGGTGTATGATATGAACTGAATTTTACACAACATTTTAAGATACTGGATGGTACTGGTTCCTATCACACAGTCACAGCCGGTTTTTCTTAGTGGAATTATGTATTTTTAACACAACCGTGTCCATGCATTGGAGGATAAATGTCCTTCCTTTAAAGCTTTCTTCTGCTGTCTTTTGTTAGGGCGGTGATTAAGAGCTGCACTCACTGCCAGGTTTACATTAGCAACAAATATTACGTGATGTGCTTTTCTGTGTAACATTTTCCTTTCCCAAGATGTTCAGGGGAGCTACATATATTTGCCACCGAACAAGAGAAGTTATATTGCAGAAAAACAGAATACTGTTACTTGTCTGCCTTTCATTCTTAAATCAAACAAGGAGGTGGAGTACATTAGAATAACCCCCTGGAGGGTCTGCGTGGGAGTGAAAAAAGGAGAAATGTGACTGCCAGTAAGTAGTGCACTCAGGTAAAAATGTGTGCACCTGGCACTTCACCATCAACAGTATTCATCCAGCTTTTTCTTAAAAACCTGCAAATGTCAAATACGTCACCATCAGGAGGTTCCAGCATGACAGACTTATCCAACTGAGTTTGTGAATATAAAAAGAAATGAGCACACATTCGGCAGACATGGATCGATTTGAGGCTATGTTTCTTAATGGGTCACTATTTTGGACTTACTTTAAATACTAGTGCAGAATGTTCAAAGCCTATTCACACGATGCATGTTTATTTAACAAATCACATTTTCTTGCCTAAACTGCAGCTTATGCTTTATATTTTAAATAAACAAAGCACTTCCTGAAACCAACAGGCTTCATGGATTATTATCTATTTTTCATAAATGAATAATCCAGCTTTGTTTTTACTATGACAAGACAAGAACATTTTTTTATGAAAGGGAATTAAAGATTAAAGCCTTTTTCTTTTGTGCATTTGAACAGTTACACACACGCCCCCCTGTAGCTGGGTGCTTTTAAAAGCAGTAAGAACAAAACTAGAGCAGTTACGGCCTATTACGTCATTTGCTTAAAATAGTTATTGTGTGCTGATGTCTATGTGCATCTATGTGTGTGTGAAGGTATTGTTGAAGGTGATAATGGGCTAGGGGGGGCAAGTGAGCATGCCAAGGTGGGATTGTGTGTGTGTGTGTGTGTGTGTGTGTGTGTGTGTGTGTGTGTGTGTGTGTGTGTGTGTGTGTGTGTGTGTGTGTGTGTATTGTATAAACCTTATAGCCAAGTATGATTCCATTCTTCTGTGCCTGAGGGAGAGGAGACCATTTGAGCAGGATCCTGGTGGAGCTCACTGCCTCTGCTGTCACATTCACCGGGGATCCAGAGGGAACTAGAGAACACACACACACACACACACACACACACACACACACACACACACACACACACACACACACACACACACACACACACACACACACACACACACACACACACACACACACACACACACACACACACACACACACACACACACACACACACACACACACAAGTAAGAAACATTATGTTCTGTCATTTTAAGAACACCTGAAAAAAAAAAAAGAAGACATTCTTTATCTATATATATTCTTGTTCTTGTTCTTCGCTATGAACGATGCAGAGATTGTTTTTTGAGAGCAATTGAAGGGCTGTCGCAAGCAATCCCGAAACAATTAATAGTTTGGATTGTTGTAATTGCTCATTGCCGCTGGACAGCACGCAACTGAGAAAGAGAAAGGCAGAGAGGGAGTTATTGTTTGTGTGTGTAAGGGAGGAAGAAAAAAACAAACCAACTCACTTTTATGGTCCATGAACTCAATCACTTGAAAGTCACAATTGATTGGATGACAGAATGTATTTATATTTTCTCTTAATTATAATTAATTGATATTGTGTAGTGGGTTTTTTGCCCATATGATATCAACTGGAACTTATTCCTTTAAACAAATCCTCATTTGCAGAGCCACAACCTGCTAATGTCCCTGTCAGCTGGTTGCAAAGGCATACTCTAACAGGGATCTCTTCCACACAGCAAAGTACAACGTCACTCTGAACCAATCGTTGATTTGATCTCAATCCTTTCCCCCTCCCTCTCTTTGTCAATCTTCCCCTCACTGAAATATAGGGAGAGTATAACAAGCAGAGAGAGGTTGCAGGATTAATCCTCACCCATCTTCTACGCTGGTAATACGATATTGGATAGATCTGTTGGGTTTCTGGGAACAGGAAACAGGAGTGAATGAGGTCTGTGTGCTCACCAGACTCTGCAGTCAGTGCAGCGACAGTGTGGCTCCATGGTCCGGATCCTATGGAGTTGTAGGCCTGTATCTGAACCTGGTACTGAGTGAAGGGGTTGAGGCCCTCTACGGTGGTCTCACTGGTCCCCCCTTCTCTCTCCACATCCTCTGTCCTGTCCTCCCCCTGGCCGTCAGTCCTCCACACACGCAACCGGTATCCCACAGTCTCGGGACTGCTGTTGAACTCTGTCTCAGGAAGAGGCTGGAGGGCAAACAAAGTGAAAGTGGAGGGTTAAAAGATTAAAGAGAGTTAGGGTTAGAAGTCTGAGTTGCAATTCAGGGGAGCAGTTCGATCCCACCCCCTGCAGTCAACATGTCGAAGGGTCCTTGGGCAAGGTACTGAACCCCAAATTGTTCCCGTAGGGATGGATACAATAATGAAGTGTACTGTATGGGGCATTCTACCGAATTAGTACAAAGTACGGTCTAACAACAAGAACAAATATTTAACAAAAAAATTAAGTATTCAGACATAGATATTTACTATTATGGTCTATTTAAACACAAGGCATTACATGATATAGTGATGAGCTTAATATATACAAAAACATCATTTATAGGGTATTTTTCCATCTACATTTCAATTTCTGTAAATAACACTTAAAACATTTTATTTTATTTTGTTGAATGGTGTATTTAGAAGATCTTTATGATTACATTCAAACAGAAGTTGGAATATTTAGATTTATTGTGGGTTTAATTTTTTAATAAAAAAACTATATTCAAAAAATCATGTCCCCAGTTTTCATGTCACTACCGAAACACAAGGGGTTTTAGTCCAATGGCTGAGCCTGGTTTTTAGCCACACCCCTGTATTTTTGATAAGGCAGTGACACTGCATCCCTGTCCCTCATGGCTGAATGGCAAGTAGCTATATCCCATACTTTTGATATCAATCTGTTCTAAAATCTGAAAATCAGCGTGTAACCTTAAGAATTGTCTCTACCGAACACATATTATCTTCAATTAAGTAAACTTTTTCAGGATTTTATGCAAAGTATTATGTTTCTATGTATGTAAACCTCTTCAATAACGTGTATGCTAGCCATGTAGTTGCTAGCATTCTTTAGTTATGCTCAATTTTAGCTAGAATCGGCACTATCGAAACAGTCACTACCGAAACATATGGTTATGTTTCGGTAATTGACATGATTGTTTTGGAAGTGACACAATGGAAAGTAAATCCCATAGTTTTGAAATAAATGTGTTTTAAAGTCTGAAAATCAGTGTGTTACTTTAAAGGTCTCTTATTATACTATTGTTAGGCATATATTATAGGTTTCAGATATAAAAAACATGTCTATGAAGTGTTTTGCTCAAAATACCAAACAGATCACCCATTCTAGCCTCATTCCCCTCTATTTCAGCCTGTTACTAAAGTGCTGATTCTGGGTCAGTAGCTTGAAACATTCACACTTCAACATAAGGCATGTTATGAGTTAAGATTAAGCAATAAGGTTGAGGGAATGTGATACAACATTGAGAGCAAAATACTGTGGTCACTACCAAAACACTGGAGGTTTTTTAAACAATTAAGTATATTGACTTATCAACTAAAATGATATGATACCAATTGGTTTAATGTATGTTCAATTCCAACAATCATCAACTCTGGAATCGATATGATCAGTATCATGCATTTTACAAAGAAAGTTTGCATTATGATTTTTATGAATTGTATAAATTGAAATTTGATTACAAATTAAATTGCATTGATTTAATTGTGAAAACACTCAAGAAATATTTGTTAAAATACTATTTAGAGAAGGGAAGGTAAAACAATCTTAACACGTTGATATAATACTTTTTTACTGCAGTGTATGTACTATGTTTCGGTAGTGACCATTTTTGGTAGAGGAAGAACATTCCAATACAGTCTGAAAAATACGATATGAAAATGTCTCTATACATTTTTCAAATGTATTTGTTCATGGAAGTCATTCCTGTAGATTATATCACCATAATGGAGGACTAAAGGAAATTCTGCCTCAGTTATATTTTACAAACACTTAAAAGAAGATGAACCTTTATTAATCTCCCTAGGGGGACATTCAGTTTTTGCAGATAAAAGGGTAGTTGGATATGTTCTTGTAAAAAATCTGAGTTTTTGCCATTTGATGGTGTATCACTATAAAGCAACTTTAAAGGGGTTGCAAAGTTACGTTTTTAGAGTTAAGTTTGCAAACTCAAACTCATATTAGCTGCTTAAAGATACGGCAATTTTCATGATTATTTTCAAGAGAGACGTCTTGAAATATTGTGTTCCTTGTTCCACAATGGCTTAATAAATGAGTGCCAGTGTGCCGATCCTGAACTGTGCAAGTATCTTATAATGTGTCAGCACTTTGCCACCCTGTGCTGTCACTGAGCTCGGTGAATTTAATTAATTTAGACTCTGATTGATGGAAGAAGAACGAACCATATAGAGGAAGAGCTGAAAGGAAGATTGAACGAGAAACCAATTTGAGGAAAAGTGTGATTAATAAAATGATAATTTGGTGAACACATAGCACCTTGTTGCTCAATGAATAAACGTGACACAGTTCCCTTCTATCACCCACATGGACTGATACCCTTAGTTTGTTTCTGAGAAATGCAATGAACATGGAGAAAACACATATATTTGGAAACACAAAGTCATAATACAAAACACACACAACAACTGAAACACAATAATCACATCCATTAAATACTGTATGCATCAATACTTGCACACATTGAGATGCAAAAAGAGACAGTGTTCAGAGAGACAGGGAGTCAAAGATAAACTCTCTAACAAAGCCTTGGTGCAGAGTTTGTTTATAGGTCTAACAGGACTATGCCTCGAGTATAAAGCATTTCAATTGTTGGAGTCAGCACCACCTGGTTCCACCAGAGCAACACTTGCCAGTGAAAAAAGCAGGGCCAAGAACAAAATAGGTAAATGTGAATTAACCAAAGCTTTATTAACTTGTCAAAAAAAATCACCTATTGTAACAAGCTGATTTGGAAAATATCTTTTTAAGGACCTTTAAACATTAGAATACACTCTTAAAGTCACTATGTGTACAACACTACGAACTTTGGTACCCTGCAGCCTCAAAATAAGACCCAAAATAGAGTTGGGTCCTGACGATATAAGTGGAATATATATTTATTTCATTCTCCACAATGTGATCCGAGACACCCAAACACACACACTCACAAGTGAGAAGGCATTACGTAGCGCTAAAGAATATGGTTATTTATGTGACATGTCTAACTTTAAAGTACTTCCTAAAAACCTTTTACTGTCTTCTCCCCTTTAACATCCCATCTTCTGATCTTTCGCTCTCTGTCATCCTCTTTTACTTCCATCCAATCTAATTTCCTGTCACCCTGCCTCCTTCTCTTGTTCGTACTTTTTCTCTGTCACCTTTCCCCCTCTTCTCTGCCTGTTGTTAAATATCATGTGCTTATGCGTCATACTGTAGGCTCATGATCAGTGTTCAGAAGTTTAGTTTGTTCACAGCAGGTTTTTCCATACACGTTTTAAGCAAACATTTTTACAGTGGTAGCTCTCTGCTGCGCTGCGGATAACACTTTAAATACCCCAGTGATTTAGCTCAGCTTAGCATTTAGGAGCCATAATACAGAATGTCACATTAGCTTTATTACCCTTAATATGCAGCTTAGAATAATAGCCTTAGCTAAAACCATTGTGATAGTTCCATTACAGCAGAAAATCTAGCATAGCTCAGGCTGAGCGCAAACATGTAGGTAAAATCCCATTAGCATTCTGCACAGGTAGCCCATAGCGCCTCAGTGTCTGTGTCTGATTTGACAGGCTCTTTTTCTCATTCCAACCCTTAAA
Organism: Notothenia rossii; assembly: GCF_949606895.1. Classification (NCBI taxonomy): domain Eukaryota; kingdom Metazoa; phylum Chordata; class Actinopteri; order Perciformes; family Nototheniidae; genus Notothenia; species Notothenia rossii. Next base: position 16,448,093 of record NC_136912.1, on the reverse strand, counting down.
TGGAAAATACTCTGCTCTCCATTTATGTTATAATAGAAGATGGGATGGGGGAGGGAAAGAGAGAGGGAGGGAAAGAGAGAGGGACAAACAGCAAGGAAAAGGAGCGCAAAAGAAAAGACAGTAAGGAGAAAATTACATTGCAGTTTGTGCTGCTAGCAGTCAGAGCGCTGAATGGAAAATGTGACAGATTAGCATTAGCACTGATAACAAGGAGAAACACTGATTATAGGCTGTCAGCCACTCAAACTGCTCAGCCCTGCTGCTGGTGAGTGCACATGCACCTGCATATGTACACATGCACTGATATACAAAAGTTGGCCATTCACACATATATGCAGAGCAAAGAAACACAAAGGAAATATCCAGCAGTCAAATTAGCACTATTTGAATGATTACAAAAAGGTAGAGAGAGATTGAAGTGCTTTCAGGGGAAAGTGTGTATCTGCTCTTGTGTGTGCCTCAGTACCTTCCAGTTGAAGCGCAGACTGGTCTGTGTGGCAGACAGTAGGGTGAGGTTAGATGGGTGTGAGTCAGGGGCATCTTGGAGGGTCTGAATCAGCCTGGAGGGGGCACTCATGTTACTGGAGCCGACAATGTTCGCCTGCCGCATCCTGAACCTGGAGAACGGAGAGCTGGAGGTTAAAGGGGAACTCCACGGAATCTACACAGGAAGTTCAGTTCATTTGTCATTTGTAGTACTACTCAGCCTGAGCAAATGGTTGTATGATGTATGTTGCTGCACCCAAGGGTGTGCTCCAAAGTTTGAACAAATGATTGATGATGAATTATCTTGGGGACTTTTTAACTCCTGTATGTCAAATTGTTGATAATAGAGATGATATTGAGCTGCCTTTTGGGTGAAATAGGAGTATGCAATATTCATTTGGTGAAGTACGGTATCATATAGGTCTCCAGTTGGACATTGGGGTTAGGTTCTTTTTTAAAGGTGAGCGGTTGGTGTAATATTTTTGATTGATTACCCTGCGTTACTGTAGAAGCAGTAACTTTATTCACAGTTTCCAAGGTTTTGTGCTCAATATCACAGAACTGCAACACAACCAGACTTCACAGTACTAGAAAATAAAATATTATATAAATGATTTTAGTAAGGGCGTTTGTTATATGTGTTATTTATTTAACAATTAAAACATATTTTACTAGATAGCATCCTTCAGCTGGAATTCTCCATCAGAGGATTTCTGAAAAGACCACTGGCATTTCATAAGATGTCTGAGGATGCCAAACATTCAGTCAGAAAAAGACACACACACACACACACACACACACACACACACACACACACACACACACACACACACACACACACACACACACACACACACACACACACACACACACACACACACACACACACACACACACACACACACACACACACACACACACACACACACACACACACGCAGGCAGAACCAAGTGTCTTTTTTTGCATACATTTAAAGCTTCTATTGAGGTTTTCGAATGAAGCTCCAATCTCTGTGGTCATTTGCTATGACGTCATCATCCTCAAATATATATTTTTAAATCCACAAACTAAATTCTTAATTTGAGTAAATGATTCATTGGGTTGAATGAGTAATTTTGTTTTTAAACTTTAATGAATATAACTTAAGAGTGAGCTTCCCTTTTTGTGCAACCAACAGTAGGGCAAGATGTTTTTTGGTTGTAATGAAATAGATGCAGCCATTTGGTTTGATTTATATTAACATCCTAATGCTCTGGAGTTATTGGAAATGTTTGGATCACATGACTTGGAAACAATCTTTCACCACTGGAACCGGGAGTAAAAGGATATTCAAATGGCATCGTAGAAATCCAATGTTAATGGCACAGGTACACATTTGAAGCTTCTTCCTGTTCGGTAAAACCACAAGGGAGTGTGTGTGTGTGTGTGTGTGTGTGTGTGTGTGTGTGTGTGTGTGTGTGTGTGTGTGTGTGTGTGTGTGTGTGTGTGTGTGTGTGTGTGTGTGTGTGTGAGTGTTCAAACATGTGGGTGTTCAGAGTGCGTGACAGAGACTACATCTATGAGTTCTGGAGATTGAGAGCACTTCTTAAGGCGGGGGTTTGAAACACAGACCAGTGCATCACTTCATCTAATGTCCCAATGGTGTCGCCTGTGACAACATAATCCCTGTGAGTGTACAACATGTGCACACACACACATTGCGATCCCATTACAGATGAAGGCAGCGATACAGAGAGCAAGAGGCAGAGAGAAACTGAAACATACAGAAAATAAATTGATTGATTTAAAAAAAAAAAGGGAGAGAAGAGGAGGAAGTGTTACTGCTGTTCAGTGACGATGGATCACGTTTATAAACTCCAGGCTCCCCACGGCCCGTGAGCAGGGATTAAAGTCACTCTTCCTTTCCCTTGTCTCTTCTCCCCTTTAATGCTCTCTGCTGCCCTTCCCACCTTCTCATCACCTTGCTTTTCCCCTGCCCTCATCCTTCTCCCCCCCGCTCCTTCCCTCTAGCTCAGGCATCCTCAAAGTCCGGACTCCGGTCCGGATCCGGACCGAACCACAACTGTCTCTGGACTCTGAGCAAATTATACTTTTCATATGTGTTATCTGCGAGACATCGCCACAACGCAACGAGTCAAAATGTTCCGCTATGTCCAACAACAAACAGTGCTCTGCATGTCCGACTGTTCCACTGTCTGTGTGTGTCTGTCAACGCATTGGTCCAATCACATTCAGCATCCCGTCAGCGTTTTTTCCCCCCACCAACAGTCTGCGAATCAGAGGCACAGTAGGGCGGGTCTTCGCGGAATGCGGGTGGGAAAAATGCGTGTGTTTTAAAAAGTCAGAACGAGAGTTAACAGCTCATCTAGTTGCATCTGTACTGTAGCTAGTAGCCTAGTTTCACCTACTGGGGTGGCATGGGGCCTTGCCACCCCAGCTGCCACCCCAGTTGGCAGCTTTGTTTTGAAAGAAAAGTTGTGGCTCATCGGACATTTATGAGAGAAAGTCTCTAATGTCCGAGTACAAGTGAATGCAGCACAAGACGCACGCCTTGTAACCCCTCCCCCGGCCCTGGCGCGAGCGTGGAAATATGATAGGCGGCGATTTCATTAGAACGGTACGGCGCAAAACGAGAAGCATTCGGACCCAAGTACTGAAGGAATGAGGTATTTGAGGTCTACAATGAGAGACTGTCAGGTTGGCTGTACTCAGCATTGAATCAAAACGCACTAAAGCTGTTGATCTTAATCAGTTTGTGAGGCGTTTTGCTGAACAAGATGGTAATCGCCGCATTCAGCTGTAATAGACATGTCAACTTGATGCTCTGCTCACGTATGAGCATACAAAACTGTTAAGATGATGACCTTACGTGTGTAAATATATGTTTTTCTTTGTGGGGGTCTGCCCCCAAAAAACAGTTTTAAGTCCTGAGAAAGTCAAATAAGACGGTGTTTAAAACTACACTGCCCAGCCAAAAAAAAGTAACCACTTTGATTGAACTAGGCCAGTAGGTAAGGACTTTCCACTGGATCATAACTGAAGTATAAAAGAATGCATGACTGAAGTGATGGAGACCATGTTTGAAGGCAAACAAAAAGAGGAAATAACAGGTCAAGCAAATCCCCCTCTCAGATTCCACAGCAACCAGAAGAACAGAAACACTGGCTGGTGATTTGATTCACCAGCTTTGTGATGGAATACAAAATGCACAGTGCATTTCCTTAGCGGTGGATGAGTCCACTGACATCACTGACAATGCTCAGTTGCTGGTCTTTGTGAGTTTTTATGATGAGGCAAAGGGGAAGTTTGTTGAAGATGTGTTGGGCCTGACGAACCTCAGTGGACACACAAGGGGGCAAGACATTTATAAAGCAATAATGGGAATGCTGAATGAAAGAGGGTGCGGCTGCCTTTATTCATAACTGTGCAGCTCTTACACTGCGACTCTGAGGGATCAAACACAGACACAATAACAATGAAAATGCTGCATACAGATTATTTTTGTTTTTGCAACCTCGTGTTAAGAATCTTGTTATAATTTTTTAAAAGTTTGAATGACCGTAATAAACGGACCTTTGTCTTATTGAAAAACTTTTTTTGGACCTTTAAGATTTGTATTTGAGTACCCCTGCTCTAGCTAGTTGCAGGAGGGTAATAAGGATCTGCATGCAGCAGCTGTGAAGGTGCTGACAAACAGAAAAGTCTCAGATGGAACTGCCTCTCCGTGTGTCTGTGTGATTTATCTAACTTCACCTGAGTCTTGCAATACTGCAGAAACTGGCGGAGAGTGAGATGTGTGTGAGTGAGTTTGTGCGGGTGTGTGTGTGTTTGCAAGTGGAAGCATTTGACTGTGTCCTTGTATATGTGTGTGTGTGTGTGTGTGTGTGTGTGTGTGTGTGTGTGTGTGTGTGTGTTTGTTGCTAACCTGTACTTGGTGTATGGAGAGAGGTCTGGAATCTCCACACTGTCCGCATCAGGCTGGTTGTCTTTCTGGTAGACAACAGTCCATATGTCCTCCTTTCTATCGTCCTTAACAACCTGTTCAAAAAGGATATTGTATGTTATAAGAAAAGGTGGTGCAGTAATGACGTATTTTTGAAGACAGCCCGAAATGTAAGAAGAAAAAAGGTCCCGCACCAGAAAAACGTCTTGATATTGTTAATTATGCTTTTTAAGTCACGTGACTTTTAACCATATATAGAAGCTTCGGACATTAAGGAGAGGGAAAATACTGTATGTCGTATTGTAAAGGTGAACATTTGTTAAGCATGTGTTAACCACAGCTCTTATTTCAGGCATCTGACCACAAACACGTGTGAATGCTGTTGGACTTCGAATCAGGGGGTAGCAAGTTTGAGTCCCACTGCAGTCAGCATCAAGACACTTCACCCCAAATTGCTCCTGTGGGGATTGTCCACAGTACTGAATGTACAGTATGTAAGTCGCTTTGGATAAAAGCGTCTAACAAATGACATGTAATGTAATGTAATGAAGACCATTGACTGAAAAAAAAGGGAACTGGAAGTGGTAACATTTTAACTAATTTATCCGTTTAAGGACTTAACATTTCCAGCCAAGTTTTACAAAAAGTGCAGAAACACTAACAAGGGGACACACACCTGGCCTTCTACGATCCATTGCGATATGCCAGTCTTGCCATCAGAACCAGGGCGAAACCGGAGTGTTGCTGTGCGAGGGCTGATGTTGGAGATGACTAAGTTAGATGGGGAACCAGGAAGCTCTGCAGACAGAAAACAAACAGAATACTGCTTTATTCAAAGCTACAAGATTAAGATTCAACTTATTGTCGTTACGTAGTACAGGTACTACTTAACGAAATGGTTTCTCTGCATTTGACCCATCCTAGTGTTAGGAGCAGTGGGCTGTAGGAAACGGTGCCTTGCTCAGGGACACCTCGGTAGCACTTGGTCTTTCCGGGACTTGAACTGGTGACCTTCTAGTTGCCAAGCCAAGTCCCTATGGACTTCGCCACCACCGCCAGCAAATAACAAAGAACTACATATAGTTGTGCTATCATGCAGCTAGTACTTGGAGGTCACTTTTCTCCATATGTATTAAGCATGTTATGTATTCTTACAGGTAAGTACAATACCATTTATGGACAAAAACCAGCAGGATTTAGCACTTATAATACTGTTATTTGTGATGTGTGAATATTTGACTGCTTCATTTTGAAATAAAAAGGTTTTGTTCAAGCAGAGAAGGACTGCAGCATCACAGCATGGCACACTCTTTCAAACGGACCAATCAAAAGCAATGAAGAAGACAAATAATGTTTTATAACGACAGTTCAATGTAGGGATAAAAATAGGTACATTGCCAAAACTCATAAAAAATAAAACTGCAACATGGCTCATCAGTAAAACACCTGCAATAAAAATTGGTAACCTAATGAGAAAAGTCCAGTCGCCATTAATGACTCAAATATAAAGGCTTTAAGTTAGAATGAGCCAAGAAAATGCTTCCAGTCCTTTTTAAAAATGTCTATGGGCTCTTGCTTGGCCATGAAAAGGAAAATAAGAGATTTGTTACACAGAGGAAAAATGTTAATTTTACTTAAGTACGGCCACTTATGCCACAGCTGAATAGCTCTCTTGGTCAAAGCAATTTAATTCATATTTCCAAGGTCAACAATACAATACAGAGAGATAAATCTGAACACCAGAGGAGGCGAGACGTGAATGAAATGCACAGTTCACTAAAATACATCTAAGGCTGTAAATGTTTTGAGTATGCAGCAGGGCTCATACATATGGGTTCATTATTCCTATTCCAACATTGTTCCATCTCCGTGGCAATAGTGAGTGAAAGCTAGGAACCGTGCAAAGTGGCTGACAAGTGATGGCAGCCTGAATGACATAACCACTCTGGAGAGAAAAGAGAAGCTAAAAACATGTGAGCGTTTGGCTTAGAAACCCCCTCAATCCAGAATGTTTTGTCCATTTCAAGGTGCATCTGGTTGACTGACTGAAAAAGTTGTTCCAAACCCAATACATCTAAAGTATAAAAACATGTCCACACAAAGCTGACAAAATATTATTTTTTATCTTCCAGTTCCCATCCTCCCACAAAGAAATGTTATTAAAATGCAGAAAACATCAACTTATTTCTTTCTAAGATAATTACGACAGCGGCTCTTCTTCCTCTGCAGGCTGAGGAGGTTCAACATGGACTCCAGGATACTCTGCAATTCTACAGGTGCACCATAGAGAGTATCCCGACTGGCTGCATCGCGGCGTGGTACGGCAGCTGCACCGCCCTCAACCGTAAGGCTTTACAGAGGGTGGTGAAAACTGCACAGAACATCACCAGGACGGAGCTGCCATCCATGGAGGACCTTTACTCCCAGCGGCTCAGGAAGAAATCCCTCAGGATTATAAAAGACCCCCATCACCCCAGCCACAAACTGTTCAGTCTGCTGTCGTCTGGCAGGCGCTACCGCAGTATCCGGACTAATACCACCAGACTCACACAGGCAATAAGACTGTTAAACACCTGAACTGTTGAAACTAAATCTGTTAAACACCTGAACAGTTGAAATAACATCCCTAATATTCATCTGGCTGCTACTTAAAAATGATTGAAAGATTATTTATCTATTTACCTATATATCCTATTTCAATAAGTTGCGTACAGTATAGACTCTTATTGCACTATTTCCAACTATTTTTCTTTTTGTATTACCATTTACTATTTACTTGCACTATATCTTTTTTTATCTGTGTTTTGTGTTGCTCTGTTGGAGAAGCCTGTGACACAAGATTTTCATGGGCACAACTACACTGTAGCTATGTTCGTATGACTAAATAAAGAACCTTGAACGTTACAAATCAATAAATAGAAGAAAATAATTGTAAATGGAGTTATTAAACTGAATGTACAAAGAAAACGATGGTAGTATTATTGGTGCAGTTTGTCCCTTTGCATGTGCTGCTAAACATCATTGCCTGAACGTTTGAATACTTTCTTTTGTCACATTCACGCTGAGAGCTGCCCTCAATTTGGTCAACAACAAGCAGCCCGGAGGACTTTTATTATTCTAAATTATTTCCCCACGGTGGTGAGTTTTTCTTTTATTGTAAACTGGAATAAATCAAAGTAGAATAATAATACGTTTTGTATGCACACTTCAACCAGAACTAAATATTCCAATAAAAGGTTTACAACTCCACCTTTCAAATGCCACACACAATTTACAGCTGGCTCTGAATGGACTTCCTCCCTGACTGCATCGGTCAGGCAGGCAGCACGTTGGACGACTGAGTGTGGGCTTGAATCCTGTTTTTCTTTTGAAATGATGTCCAAACAAAAGAAAAACATGACTCCAAGTTTCTGTTAATGAGATTTGCATAATCAAGCATCATCACACTCCACTTTGCTCTAAATTGTCTCACTCATCACAAGCCTGAGCACTTCAGACCCTCTCTCCAGCCACTCCTCTCCACTGTGTTGGTTGACACTTTGTATCCCTTCATGTTGTAAGTGCGGCTGTAATCCATCCCGCTGCAGCATCACAAGCATCACATTTGCTGAACATGGCAGAATAAAGATGTAAAGCCAGTGTTTTCAATCAAAGGTTGTTTGTTGTAATGCGCCACAACAATGGAGGCCTCAGATAGATTATATAGAATCTTTGATTTCTTTGTATATTAAAAAGAATACATAACATGACTCTGTTATTATGGAAACCATTGAATATGTATTCCGGATAGAAAGAGGAACATGTGAGCAACAAACGACAAATGATAGCTTTCAGCCACTATTGCTCTGAAAGTGCATGCAGCAAACTTGTAAAGGGTTATAATGTGGACATGTTGATATCAGCTGCCTCGCTCAGATGAATGACAAAACTCTCTCTCTCCATGAATTCATGAATAAATAAACAAGACAAGGATCTATGCTGGGTAGATCTCTCTCTTTCTCTCTCTCTTCTCTTTCTTTAGTTCTTTTTCCTAATATCCAGTCCTCCGTCTTTCCTTCAGTCTTTTGCTTTCATGAATTAATGAATAACTTCAGAATCTAAGAAATGTCTGTATCCATCTTGCTTTCACTTTTTCTGCTTTTATTCATAAATTAGTCATCAGAAAATGTTAGGACAAAGATTCAGCCGTACGAGCAAAGTTGTTCTTTCCTTTTCCTCCTCTTCCTCTCAGTCACTTTCTGAGGGACTAGGTTCTTGTGTTCTTGGGATATGCGTTTTCCTCTGTTCTTTCCTTGCTGTGTTTCTCTATCTACCCTTCTTCTTCAGCCGTGCTCTTTGATTGTCTCTCGCCCTTTCTCTCCCATCTCTGCATTCACTCCACATTGCCATTTGCAGTTAATCAGCACTAATAATAATGATCGTAACTTGGCCTAAGTCCAATCGTGCAAACTCATCATGAACAAAAGCATGGCGTGCACATGGAGTACACACATTACACCGCACACCAACACGCTCTCAGATAAGCTGTAAATGACTAACTTAGATGTGACAGTGCATGTGAAAGCGTGTGTTGCTTGTGTGGGTGATGATTCATGGATGCACAATAACAGCCACTTATCTGCCTGAGGAAATACAATGGCATTGAGTGAGATAATAACTCATATTTACTCTGCTACACGAACACAAGAGAGAATCAGAGGGAGTGTTTATTGTACCTGGTGGGACTCCAGTGGAGATGGTGGAGGGTGTGACCACGCCCCGTCCTGCGGCAGTGAGCGCGGCCACCTGGAGTGTGTACAGTGTGGTGGAGGTGAGGCCAGTCAGCTGATGCTGCAGGGTGGAGTTTGAGAGTGTGCGTTCCACCCGACCCGACTCTACGCCTGGCACTTCCCACCACAACACGTAGCCTGCAGGGTGTAGAGCACACACTGGGTTAATAAAGGTGAACATAGACATGAGCGGACATGTGTGCACACAAACACACACACACACACAGTATAATGAGAGGTTCAGAGCCAAAGGAGGAAGAGAGGGAGGGAAGGGTTACTACAGAGAAAATCCCCATCTGTCCGTACACATCTTCACAGTCATGCATCACACTCCACCACCTTCAATTACGTGTGTGTGTGTGTGTGTGTGTGTGTGTGTGTGTGTGTGTGTGGGATGCCACTGGTAGGTAAAGCCCTGAAGAGGGTGAATGGTCCCTCATCTGTCTCTGTGCTCACCTGGAGCTGGACGAAAGCAGGTTGAGGAGAAAAGAGTAAATGTGGAAGGTGACCTTCATTAAATAACTGTTTCCACCCCCCCCCCCCCCCCCTTACACACAATGTGTAAGCAGTCTGTAAAGCTGCTGTTACACTGTTACACTGTGATCTTGTTGTGTAGGTGCCTGATAAATGTCCGGCATGGTGCGGCCATGTCGACAGCACACACATACATAATAATGTACGCATAGTACAGACCATGATACAGACACACACACACAAAATGTAGTGTAATCGCAAAATTCACAGCACCATTCTTTGAACAGAGCTGTGGACGAGCTGAGGAGAAAAACATTTTGGGAGAAAAGTGCCTTAAGCTCTGTGATGCGCCACACAAACAACCACCCTGGGTGTTGGGATGCGTGGGATGAGGGCATGTTGGAGATAATGTGAGAAGACAAGCTGCAGAGAGAAGGGATTAGCTGATGATGAATCAGTTGTACACACACAGTGTCAGAAACAAGGGGTTTTATTTAGACACTAAATAAAAGACTAAGTGAAGATTTCAGAAGAAAATATAAAAGTTTTAGGCTTCCTTGCTCACTGCTGCCTCAAGGGGATGCTTGCCGCTTTTTCAGTTCAATTTGTTATTCTCCACAGTGTTTTGGTCCACCTGTGAAGAATCCTTTTTAATTGGAAACGCTGGGCACATAATGTTTTATCATTGTGCATTTTACTTTCTGGCAAAAACATACTACCTTAATTTAAGCTCATCTTACCACAGCTGTTAGTGGGACTGAAAAGAATGTGTTAAAATTAAAGTTTCTTGATTATAGAAGAAAGATGGAGGTGGTGGAGGAGTGCATGAGTGAAAAATGCTTTTACCGGTGATGATGCCGTTCTTATCTTCAGGCTCCGCCCAGCTGACTCTGAGAGACGTGTCCAGGATTTCAGTGAAGCTCAGGTGACGAACAGGTCCAGGTGCTGGAAAAAACATACATCAGATTTAATGGGTAATATTTTAATGACATCAGCAGTACTGTTTTAGGAAATCATGCCATCCACACAAAGCACACAAACCCATTGTATATGCAGCCCATTACTTTCTGCCCTTCAACTCCACACACCACCTCCTAATCACGTCAGCATTGACCACCACGCACACACATGCAGTCAGGTGCAAGCATGCCTGTCATTTCTCATTTCATGTAGTGCTCTCTAACCACTCTCCCTGCAGAGCGATTAAGCTATTCATCTGAGACATTCAATAACACTCACACACACACACACACACACACACGCAAAAAGCTATCATCAAGCAAGAATTACACCCACCGTTAACCCTGAAACCCGCCCAGCACCCAATCAATACCAGTCCATGGCGCTGTGAGAGTGTGTGCGTGTGTGTGTGTGTACACACACGTCTTCTAATATCCCTTTCCCACTCGATAATTGCTGGTTGGTAATAATTGCTTGTCGGTCTGGCTATAGGCTATTGTGTTTATTTGATGGTGCGACTGTGTGCATGTGTACTTGCAACTGGGAGTGGCAGCTATTATGTTTATCCATGGAACAGTAGGCTATAAATACCAGTATGCCTGGAAACATAGAAATTATTTCCCTTTAAAGAGAGACAGTCGAAGAAAAAAAAAAGGGGGGGCAGCTAAGAACAAAAAGATTAAAAAGTAGACTAAAGAAAGTATGAGCCTGAGAGAAAACATTGTGTTCACAGCTGTGACTCACACTGATACAAAACAGCTGGACTGAACGCAGAGCAAATCAAAACACTTTCATTATTATTCACAGGAGAGGCTGATGGCGTTCTTTTTCTTCTGGCTTTATTCACATTGAAGCATGAGTGGGTGTTTGTGTGTGTGTGTGTGTGTGTGTGTGTGTGTGTGTGTGTGTGTGTGTGTGTGTGTGTGTGTGTGTGTGTGTGTGTGTGTGTGTGTGTGTGTGTGTGTGTGTGTGTGTGTGTGTGTGTGTGTGTACGTGTACTCACTGTCCTCATGTGTCTGCAGCAGAATGGGGGAGCTTCTGGGGCCGTCTCCAGGTGTTGTGAAGCAGAGGGTGGAGCCAAAGTACCAGTTGAATTTCTTCAGTCCGCTGACCAATCCCGTGTGGCGGGAACCGGGGTAGTCCGGGGTGATGGTTACCACGATAACCTCCTCTGGAAACTTCTCTGGCCACACCAGCAGCTGTGTCGAGTGAGAGAGATGGTTAGTGGAGATGTCTAGGTCAGTAGCTGCTGTAGCTCAGTCTGTAGTGACTTGTCTTGGGTCGCTGGTTCAAGTCCCAGTAAGACGTGTCCTTGAGCAATGCACCAAATCCACAACTGCTCTATGGCGCCATAAAACATGACAGTTTTCTCTGACACCGCTCCATAAAGAAGATGCATGTGTTTGAGCACGTGTGCATTCAGACCTCATGTGTATAGGTCCTGTGCATGTGTGTACTTGTACTGTCTATGTTCATACTAACAGACAGACCACAGAAAGTGGCTGCTTCTTCGATAATCCATGACAGTTATGAGTTTGTTGCACAGTATATATTGCAGCTATCATCTGCACATTGATTCATCGTTCATTTCTTGGAATAGTCTTAGAGTTTGTGTGCAGTGAGGCGCACAGTTGGAAGTGATAGGATGAACACACAGTTAATGACCATGAAGCCATTCACACACTTGTTTGTTTTTAATATTATTATACTTAAAAGCCTTGCAAGCTACATCATTTGTGCGTATTTAGTTCACATGCCTAAACTAATGTTTCACACAGTGACTTTAAGTTGCAATAGTCAGTCAGTTATTTTGTTTAGTCATTATTTTAATCAAGCAGTATTAGCTTGAGGCTAGCAGGTCCAAACATTGTTATTCAGGCTGCGTTTCTGAGATAAAAACTTCGTACCAGTTAGAGCTATTGTGAATCTTCTTATGAATCAGGCTGATTCCCATGGGTTTATGTCATTAAAGTTTAAAATTGCCCAATGCTATTTACACATTTTCAAAATGGCAAAACAATAGTCATGTTTCATTTCCGCTAAAAGCTTTCTGCGCTCCAAATATATTAAAATGTAAGCATTTATTTACGTATGAATTTAGCACTTTACATAAATTCCTGCCAAGAGGCCATTATCAGTCATAACAGCATCTGAAGTTTGATTATTAGTTCGACTAAAGGCCTAATGAAAAGTGAATTTGCCTGTGTTGTGAGTCTTGATTCATATTCAGAACCACACTAGTTTGGTTTGCATTATTGCTTTATACACAAAAACAACAGGGAAAAGCACACACTTACATATTCATAATGAGAGTTAAGCCATGGGCAAAACTGTGCGTGGCACAATATTTATAGTTCCTAGTTAGACATTAACTGGCTAAGATGTGAAGTTTTCATCAGAATAATGCAGTGCAACGGGTTAGAGGTAAGCAAAAGAGCTGTTTATACAAAAGCTGCATTTAATTATAGAATTGAACATGTCTTTTTAATAGCATACTGTTGGTTAGACATTTACATTCATTAGCAGTGCGTTGCCGTCGGGATGCAAAGCAAAGCCTCTGTTTGTTTCTGAAAACGCTGACCTGTATGCACATTGTCTGAATACTGTGTTCCCAATGCTTTGCAAACACCACGACCGTCCAATTTGTTGTCTTAAATCTTCACTGTGTTGTCAGCTACAGTGCATCCGGAAAGTATTCATAACCCTTAACATTTTTCTCATTTTGTTGTTACAGCCTTATTTCAAAATGGATCGAATTATTTATTTTTCTCAACATTCCACACACAATACCCCATAATGATAAATAGAAAACGTTTTTAAAGAATTTTTCGCAAATGTGTTATATCACATGTACATAAGTATTCACACCCTTTGCTTTGACACTGAAAATTGAGCTCAAGTGCATCCCGTTTCCACTGATCCACCTGTAGTAAATTCAATTGATTGGACATGACTTGGAAAGGAACACACCTGTCTATATAAGGTCCGACAGTTGACAGTGCATATCAGAGCACAAACCAAGTCATGAGGTCCAAGGAATTGTCTGGAGACCTCAGAGACAGGATGAAGGCACAGATCTGGGGAAGGGTACAGACAAATGTCTGTAGCATTGAACGTCCCAACGAGCACAGTGGTTTCCATCATTTGCAAATGGAAGATGTTTGAAACCACCAGGGCTTTTCCTAGAGCTGGCCGCCCAAACCAAACTGAGCAATGGGGGAGAAGGGTCTTAGTCAGAGAGGTGACCAAGAACCCGATGGTCACTCTGACAGAGCTCCAGTGTTCCTCTGTGGAGATGGGAGAACCTTCTAGAAGGACAACCATCTGTGCAGAACTCAACAAATCAGGCCTTTATGGTAGAGTGGCCAGAAGGAAGCCAAAGGCACATGAAAGCCCACATGGAGCACCTACAGTAGAGTACTCTCAGACCATGATAAACCAAATTGTTTGGTCTGATGAAACCAAATTTGGCCTGAATGCCAAGCATCATTTCTGTCTGGAGGAAACCAGTCACCGCTCATCACCTGGCCAACACCATCCCTACAGTGAAGCATGGTGGTGGCAGCATCATGCTGTGGGGATGTTTTTCATCAGCAGGAACTGGGAGACCAGTCAGGATCAAGGGAAAGATGAATGCAGCAATGTGCAGGGAGATCCTTGGTGAAAACCTGCTCCAGAGAGCGCTGGACCTCAGACTGGGGCGAAGGTTCACCTTTAAACAGGACAATGACCCTAAGCAAACAGCCAAGATAACAAAGGAGTGGCTTCAGGACAAGTCTTTGAATGTCCTTGAGTGCCTCAGCCAGAGCCCAGACTTGAACCGGATTGAACATCTCTGGAGAGATCTGAAAATGGCTGTGTGCACCGACGCTCCCCATCCAAGCTGATGGAGCTTGAGACAATCTGCAAAGAAGAATGGGAGAAACTGCCCAAAGATTGGTGTGCCAAGCTTGTAAGACTTGAGGCTGTAATTGCTGCCAAAGGTGCTTCAACAACGTATTGAGTAAAGGGTGTGAATACTTATGTGATATTTGAGTGTTTTATTTTTAATTCATTTGCAAAGATTATTCAAAAACGTTTTTCACTTTGTCATTATGAGGTATTGTGTGTAGAATGTTGAGAAAATAAATGAATTTAATCCAAATTGAAATAAGGCTGTAACATACAAACATGTGGAAAAAGTGAAGGGGTATGAATACTTTCCGGACTCACTGTAGAGTATGTCCTCTTTCATCTGGTCTGATTCTCTGCACAGTAAATGATGTAAGAGAATAGTAACCAACACTGTTAATTAGGCAACAGGCTTGTTTCTGTACAGTATGCAGTGTTACTGATGGCATACAAAGCGTGACCCACACTCGTTTTCTCCACACTGTCCTTGTACGGCATGAATTCCTATTATCACAAGGTCAGCAATGTGCGAAAACTTGTACGTGAGGTCAATCTTCACTTCGATGAATAATACAAAAAACTTGATGAGATTCAGTTGCCCTTACTGAACAGCGTCGGACAATCTTCTGCTGCATCGTAAACCAAGACAGCGATATATCAAAACATAGTTAAAGTTCATTTAATCAGCTTTGTGCAGTGTTTCCTATACACAACACATTATTACGTATAATCCCGCTGACAGGAAGGAGGCCAAACAATGTGGTGTGTAACCTTTGGTCCAGACTATTAACCATGAGCTTTTGAAACATCATCATGCCCTTCATCTCATCCTCACCTTTAGACAGGCGCCTCTCATAAAGCAAAGTGTTTAGGACTCCCATGCTTCTCAAAATACCAAACCACAACCATCAAAACAATGCAACAATCATACGTTCATAAGTTCTATAGTTTCAAATGAAGTCCAAATCTCTAAAACTTGAATAATGTATCAGTTATATATATGCCCATAAACAGTCTTCTTAGGGGAAAAAACAGAAGCATTAGGATCCCATATCTATAGTGCATGGATGTAGTTATAGCTATTAACCATATACAGTGTCAGTTTTGTCTTTACATTTTTCTAGGATCTTTTTTTATACACTCTGTAATGGTTTTAACAATTTATGCCATTTGGCTCTTAATTACTTTTATATGCCATTTGTCTTTTTAATATCCTGATTCATCTTATGTATTTTATGTATTTATATGGATATATTCATCATCGCCACATTTGTTCTATAGTATTTCTGCACTGGTAAAACAAGTATCTGGACTACAGGTTCAGTTAGCTCTTAATATATTCCCAGTTACATTGTACATGTCTCCATTATAATATAATATTTCCGACTGTGTATCTATATACTGTCAAGATTTTTAAAATAAGTGACAAACGTATGTTGCCTGATACACTAAAAAAGGTTTGCTCTATCACTGTACAAACTGCCTATTATCTCTACAATCTGAAATAAGAACCCAATCAGAAATAAAGGAACTTCCTAACGGGATCTGTTACCCAGAGAGAGCTAAGTGGCTGCTTTCTCTCCCCGCCTAAAGGGTGCCGCACTGCGAAGTCTGACATGGTAAAAGAAGGATTTGATTGTACTTCATTATCAGTACAGTACAGTTTGGGTGCATTAAGAGTGTGCTGATCTGACTCCCTGGAGCATCTGATGCCACTCCTCGCTCAAAGGGTGCTGGATGATAGGGTCTGCTGTTGAGATAGTAACATGTGACTTCTAGAACTGATTGCAATGGAAACCCAAAGTGTGCTGAAGAACATAGAACAACACAAATGGATCTGCCACATGCGGTACATCATGTATAGGGCAGAATTATTTATAAAGTGTTCCATACACTGAGCTGGTTAGTGCATATAATGCATATACTGTATATTTCTGCATAATTTGCTGTCAATGCATCTTTTTTTCAAGACGAGAATTCAAATGCAATCCCATTAAAGTGGCAATCTGGAAGATTTCCATTTAAATAAATGTCTGTCAAGTCAATATCTATCTCCCAATGAGGTTACACAATAGTGATGCAAATATTGCAAAATGTATACATTTGCTGTATTATGAACTGTGTATCTGTGGCTATATTCCCAGGAAGAAATGCTGCATTCAATTACTGCTAATGCAAACCAAACATTTCCTTCTTTTGCAGCTTCACATAAAAAGAATTTAACTGGCCAATCGCGAGGTGACTTTTATTATTATATATTTTATTATCACAGGAAATGCAATGTGTTTTTTTATAGAAGGTTTAACACTGGCTGCTATGGATCATTAAAATGCATCCACTAAACAACAAAACTGTCATTTTTGTTGCATTATTCATAGCTGATTAGTTTGAAATATTGCAGGAACAGCCAGAGAGCTGTTGGATGAAGAGCTGCAGGCAACAGGATGGACACCTCCACCTTCTCAGAAAGGTAACCCCCTCCTTCAACACCACCAACCGCTACTTTCACTTTCTCCACTTTCTCCACTTTCTCCAATTATTGCCTGACTTCTCTTGCTACCCCAGTATTCTGAGACATGTTGTATTAAACTACATGTCCTGTTACCATCAGGAACAGGGCTAAATTAACCAGGACTCAAATGGCAACTTGAATGTAAAACTATTGCTCTGTTCTTCGTCAGTAAGTATGTTTAGATAGATGGATAAAATGATAGCTGGAAGGAAACATTTTAGTAAGAAAGAAAAGAGAACTTGTCCTGAACTCCTCTCCACTTCAACAGAAAAACTAAAGTACGTCATATCAAGACAGCTTCAAGGACATGGAAAACGCATCAGAAGTGGATCTTTGGTTCCCCCTCAGGATATCATTTATTCTTAAGGGTATTGTATACAGTCAGTGATCTGTGGGGGGTGAGATGAGATGAGGATTTGCTTCATATCCTCTTTTAATTAATATCATTATCTACTGTCCTCTTACTGGCACAACATACCAGAAGAGGCACATCCACATGCAGCGGCACGAGAGGCTCCACTGATTCTGAGTGGTAAAGAGTGGTATCCGGAGATAGCATCAAAAAGCCACATCAAACAGAAAGAACGCCATATAGTATTTATCACCAAACAAAGACACAAACATCCACACGCACACGGAGCCAGTGACGCGTAGCAAGAATGGGATGTGTTTTCTTTGTCATGTTAATCCGTTCCTTAGGGGTTGGATGCCACAATAAAGTGAAGAATAAATCAGCTAGCAGAATTACTACATACAGTATAGATCACTCACACTGTTCAATCCTTGGCTCTCACCCTGCTCCCCATTATCCTGCTTCTTCATTATCATCTCCTATTTCTCTCCGGTCGCTTGCTCCCTATTTTCTCAACACGTTCTCTTCACTTTCCCTATTTAATCCTTTCTCTTTTTCCTCTATCAGTCATTTTTCATTTCTACCTTGAGCTGAACCCTCACTTGGCTGGGCTAAGCGTTTGGGTAAACAAGAGCAAGGCAGTGCATTCTGGGACATGACCTATGAGTTGGAAGTCCTATGAGAGGTTAATAAGGTTTTTCACCAAATGTATCCACACACCAGAACAGAGGTGAGGCTTTATTTTAGAAGCAGCTATCTCTATCTTAATTCAAACTGTGGGATTGATGTAAATAGATGAATGTTTTATTATAGACTGTTTTTTGAAATCTTCTTTAAAATATCCACAGATAAGAAGACTTGGAAATGAGAATTTAGTATTAATAAAATACTGGCTCTTTACTTATCTGCCGCGATGCATATTTAATATCATTTGGATTTTAGTATCGGGGCAGGGGTTGTTTTTACTTTTAATAAAATCCTGATGAAGGATAAGTAACCCTATGAGGACATTAGGCTTACATTAATTTTTCTGTATCATTAACTTACAATTCAAATAATTACATTACTTATCAATCTCTCAATGCAATAACGGTGAGATGCAGCCCACATGACACACGCACACACGCACACACACACACACACACCCCCACCCCCCCACCCACCCACCCACCCACCCACACACCCACACACACACACACACACACACACACACACACACACACACACACACACACACACACACACACACACACACACACACACACACACACACACACACACACACACACACACACACACACACACACACACACACACACACACACACAGAGGCTTACCTTGTATCCTTGGTTGATGCCATTAATAAACTGCTGAGGCGGCGGGCTCCATGTGAAGCGGATGGTAGTCGAGTTTATAGCCAAAACTTCCACTTCCTGCGGAGGTGCTGTGGGGACTAAACACACAAAAACACACACGCATTAACATTAAGCAGCAATGTGTCCACCACAGGGAAGTAGATGATTGTTTGGATACATTGGAAAAATATACAGTAACAAACCTGGAGCCCTGAGCAACAACAGGGTTCTCAGGGTTATGTTTTCTACTTTTTAAACACGTGGTGGTTGGACATATATTATACAGCACCATATTTCAGTATTTCACATTGATATTCAGTTCATTTTTTAATTAAAAAATATCTGCTTGGCTTGCAAAAGTTAAATGCCAAACCTACGCTGATATTCTCTGCTGATATTCTCTGCTGCAAAATGACCTAATTTTTCAATGAACTTAATCTCATCTTTTGTTTTAAGCATTCTTGTGTTTCAGAGCATCAGTTAAGGAAATACTAAGTGAGAGTCGGGGACAGCCCATTCAGGGACGGGCACTGAACAATGACGGCCTATAAAGACATTGAATATGATGAATCAAACCTATTAAGTCTACTGGTCAAAGATTTGAGAGGCAGACAGTGGAGGCAGAACGTCAGAGGACTGGCTGGAGTTCTTGGCTCAGACCTGTAGCAACGTCTCTCTCTCCTCTCTAACAGAGCAGCCCTGTTACACTTTAACACCTACATGATGTATGGTCGCCATGATTTATTGAAAAAATTACAATGTTTTAGATACAAAAATCATGAAACTGGATTTGTATTATTAACTTACAGTAGGCACTGCAGCAATTTAGTATTGCATTCACTGGAAGTTTTAAAATGGAAAGAGCCAGGTTGTAATAAAGAATTGACAACACCATAAATAATCGAAATCAAAAGACAAGTTTTGGATCTTGTCTTTTAAATAGTAGAAAATATATGCTTTCTGAATGCCCACTTCTTCCAAACTCCACATCTATACTTTGTAATGTGGGTCTTCTGTTAAAACATATGCAATCCGAAGCTGAAGGTTCTTTCTTTCAAAGTCCCTGTCTAAAGCCACAGAAAACACTATCTCACAAACTGCATAGTAAAAAAAAATATGACCAATAAACTGAAGTTATAGTGCTAAGTTAGAGAAGTGCCCCTTCAAATTCTACATGTAACTATTCTAACCATGGAAAATGTATTTACTTGCTTAAAGGTGGGGTAGGTAATTCACTTCAGAAACACTTTTTGTTATATTCCATGGAATGCTCTTAACATCCCGATAGCAATGAATATATGAAATGCTTTGACAATAAATCCATAAAAAAATTCACCTGTGGAAGCCATGGCGCTGTAAAAAGCACGACCAATCATTTTAGCCGGCCCGGCTAAAATAACTGGATGGCCTACCTGCCTGTCAGCCTTCCATCTGTGTAAAAACTTATCTCGTGCCCTCATTGGTCATGTGCGCGTTCCTGTGTGTTGGAGGAGGGGCTCTGTAAGGAAGTCTGAAGGAAGGGGCAGATTTTTGTTGGCTGCGTATTTTCAAATCTAGCGCACTCGAGCTGGTTTCTCCATGTACTCACCTACCCTACCTTTAATACATCTATACATTCTTCTAACAATCAGTTATAAACTAGGAGACCAGTTGTTCTGTGTTTGAATTTGAATGTCAGTTCAAAGATTTGAACAATAAAAAATGAAATAATAAGAAGTCAAACAGAAGCAAAAATAGTAATAATTGATAGAGTAAATAAAAGAGCAGCAATAAGTCTGTTTGAAGCGTTTAAAACTTGTCCGAGGCATTCATCATCCACTAGAGAGTGAGATGGAGAAGACAGGGTGCTAAGAGAGATAAGTAATTGTATATTACAGCAGTTTCCTCTATGAAATGTAGGGGGAAAGTAAACAGGATGCTGTCTGGAGTTAAATGTGGTAAACACCAGTGACGTGCGGTGAGGTTCATGGCTGGTGAGGCACTGACTCTTTCAGAGTCAGATTTACAAATATTATATTTTGACCTTAATCGAAATATTCGGTTATTTTCAAAAGCTTTTTTAGTCTGATGCTTCGATTCATTTTAAACAGACCGTTCAACAAAAGGATACCCAAAATCTAAATATTGGATTGTTCTCTCTTAGTAAGATCCCATTTTCATTACAATTGTGGTCTTACCTTGACTTGAAGATGAAGTCCATGCTATCCTTCTCGACAACAATCTCTATTACTTTTTTGTAAAAGTCCTCCTTATCTTCCTGTAGTTTGAAAAGTCTAGTTTGTTGTTTGCGTCTACCGTCTCTGCGTAGAATAACAGTAGCAACAAGAACCTGTGGGCTCACGTGCGCCCCCTTCAGTGCGGCAGAGGTTATGGCTGCCTCTCCTGCTGCTTTTTTCATTGCCGTTATATGATGAGACCAGCGAGCCTAAATATCATATATACGTGAAATAAGTTATTTAGAGACTATGGATGGGGAGGATACATTTAATAAAGGGATCTACAAACATTACATTGGTGACCTACAGTGAGATGATAACAGGCTTGCGCTTAGTGCCCGCGCTCCAGACAGTTTCTGTGGGGTGACTCATTCTGAGGTGAGGCAGAGCTCATCTGTGCCTCACCTCACCCCACAGTAACTGGCTTGAGCGCGCTCACAAAATAAGTGCCCGCGCTAAATTAGTGCCCGCGCTCCAGCAAGTTACTATGGGCTTACGAGAGGCAGAGCTCGACCCTGCCTTACTTCTCATCGCTACCCGTAGTTGTAGCGGAGCTCGGCAAATTAGCTGATTTTGACTTTAAAAAGCGATTGGAATCATACATAAATCACACTTACATCATAGATCAGTGTAGACATTTTATTATTATTACTATTTAGTTTTTCTTTAGTTGTTTTCCCGTTACATTGGAGTATGACAGGTGAGGCTCCGCCTCCCCTGACTGCACGTCGCTGGTAAACACAAGTAATGCACTGATTTATTCCTTCCTATCCAAGTATCGTCCACTGGGTCTCGTGTCTTTTCTTCACATTTTCCTTCATGGAAGTGTATAAATGTTCCTTTATATGTGATTATTTATGCATTATATAGAATACATCACGGCAGCAGTCAGCAGAGAAAGAGGGTCCATGATAACCCTAGGCAAGAGGAGAAGAGTGTGACCGTGAAATGTGTGTGTGCAAGTGTGTGTGATATACATACAGTATGTGTGTCGGTTGGCACATGTGATGGTGATTACACTGTAAGGGGTTTATGCTGATGCTACAGAGCCACAGAGTGATAAAGCACTGTTGCATGATGGGAATGCCCTTTACATCTTACATTTGAGCCAAAGAGGCCATGAGACACAGAGAGAGAGAGGAGAGGGAGAGATAGTGAGAAGAGAGCCAAAGGAAGAGAAGACAGAGAGGGAGAGGGAAGATGAATTGATGCTCTCCCTTCCTCCCCCCCGCCACGCTGACTATACTCCCGGGGATCGGCTTCTAGCCCCTCGCAGCTCACAGCCGCAGATAAAACACTAAACTCTTTGCTCTGGGGGATCCTAATATACGCGTACGGCTGTGTTTGAGAGAGCGGGAGAAGAGCAGTGTTATCAGAGTCCAACACTGAGTTCAATCACATCCTCTCAGAGATAGTGAGAGAGAAATGTCCAATCCATCGCAGACACTCCCATTAAAACACATTAGAATAATTAATGAGCCTAACTCCATCTCCCGAGTCTATAAACCTGTCCTGAACTCTTGTAATAATGACAGTGAGTTTTATGTGCACATGTGTGTGTGTGTAGTCCAGCCCATCTTTAATAATGATTATATACTGTTGAAATAAAAGTCAGGACATTTTTAGAAGAAGATTTAACCCCAACAACTACTTCCTCTCGTCTCCCTTTAACGTCTTCACTTACAGTCTCCTGTCTTTCACTACATTCACATTGATTTATGTTTGAAAGACTTTGAAGTGTGTTCTTCTGCACAGCCATGTATATTACAACACACTATAAGTATCATATAATATATTTATAGAGCAGCACAGACATTAACTTCCTCCAGCTCATCCTGTAGCACCCTGAGGCCTGATGGGAGGTGTAATCCCTCCAGCAAGTCCTGGGCGGCCCATTGGGTCTCCTCCCAGTTGGTTGAAGCTGATTTATGTGTTTGAGGGGACGCCTCAGGAGCAACTTTGACTTGAGTGTGAACTACATCAATTGGCTCCACTCGAAGCTAGAATCCTCATCATATCACTGAGAGAGAAGCCAACCAGCCTTTGGAAGTACTGCCGCCTGAAACTGTGATCTCAGTAGTCTATCCAAAAACTCACAAAATACAGAACCATTATTAAAACATGCTACCATTACAGAAATGGATGTGTAGTGGGTTTTAACTAGGGATTTATGCAGCCACATAATTGCTTCAAAATATATCCACATCAAAAGCAAATCTGGGAACATTTAAAATGACTGGATAAAGACAATGAATATGATCAATTAAATCTATTAAGTCTAAGATAGATTAGTGGCTGGAGTTGTTGATTCAGACCTGTAGCAACATGGGAGCAGTGGGCAGCTATTGTACAGCGCCCGGGGAGCAATGGGAGTGAGGGGGGAAGAGGGGCGTCCGGTGCCTTGCTCAAGGGCACCACGGCAGGGCAGGAGCTGAACTGGGACCTCTTCAAGTAGCAGTCCACACTCCATATTTTAGGTCTGCTCAGGGACTTGAACCGGCGACCCTACAGCTACACTGACTGAGCCACTGCCGGACATATCAAGTTCTTTGAAATAATTTTGTTTGCTACGAACCCTACTGTATATATAAGGCCTTTATATCTGTGGACTATTCTCTTCCTTATTATTAATAATACAGGTCTATCCTTTTATTTTGCTCTGCAGCTACTGTCCATTACCCAAGCTTACAACCACCGAAACGTGGGGGCCTTGGATCTTTCTTACTCATATAGGAAATAAATGGACTGTAAATGGACTGTACTTATATAGCGCTTTATCCAGTCTTTAAGACCCCTCAAAGCACTTTACATACTACATGTCATTTACCCATTCACACCCATTCACACAGAGCAGTGTACCTTACTCTAGGACCTAACACCGTTGGCCATGCCATCGGGAGCAATTCAGGGTTAAGTATCTTGCCCAAGGATACATCGACATGTTGACTGCATGGGCTGGGATCGAACTCACAACCTTCTGGTTGAAAGACGACCACAGTCCCTCACAGCCACAGTCGCCCTAGCTAGATAAATAAGAAGAAGTAATTGTGTGGGATCAAGTTTGGTATGTTGACTTATCAGCTAAAGTATGAGAAATAATTGCTGCCTTATTTCCAAATTTAAATAATCTAGTGCTTTGCAATAAATATATTTATAGTTTTTATTTGACCATAAAGGAAGCACTTTAAAACACTCCAAGTTCGTCTCAACCACATTTTCCTCCAGGGCAACATTATAACAAAGTGGGAACATGTGTGCGTTTAATGGGAGATTGCCCACAGATGAGGTCTTTTTGGTCCAGGATATAATTGACTCTTGGAGCGAGAAAGATCTATGTGAACTTCGTTAAAAGAATGTACATTGAAAGTGTATGCTACTGTAATGTTTATGCTAGTATACATTAACTCTAGGGATATGTGTGTATGCATGGGTGGACGATTGACATAATGTCTCAAAATGTCTTGGTACATTTGCTTTGTCCTTCAAGCCTGTGATATAAATCTGTGTGTGTGTGTGTGTGTGTGTGTGTGTGTGTGTGTGTGTGTGTGTGTGTGTGTGTGTGTGTGTGTGTGTGTGTGCGCGTGTGTTTTGTTAACTCACCTCCCTGCAGAGTGTACTCGG
The DNA here is from genome assembly GCF_949606895.1 of Notothenia rossii. NCBI lineage: Eukaryota > Metazoa > Chordata > Actinopteri > Perciformes > Nototheniidae > Notothenia > Notothenia rossii. Next base: position 16,423,513 of record NC_136912.1, on the reverse strand, counting down.
TGACAGGACTGCTGTAGACGCCCAGGCCGGCTCCAGTGAAGGCAGCCACCTGGATCTGGTATTGAGTCCAGATGATCAGATCCTTCAGCAGACAGTAGTTGGTCTCTGGGCTGCTGATGTTCTTCTCCTGGTAATCCCCTGGCAGCCCCGCCAGACGGTACCTACACACACACACACACACACACACACACACACACACACACACACACACACACACACACACACACACACACACACACACACACACACACACACACACACACACACACACACACACACACACACACACACACACACACACACACACACACACACACACACACACTTGTTGTTTGTAGCTGAAGTGGCAGAGCAGATGAGCCTGAATAGTTGGGGTTTTGTTGCCTGTCTCTTCCTTCTGACTTTTTAAGTGCCTTTGAGCATGACGATAAACGCAGAACTGCTCCTCATATGTTTACTTTATATATGTTTCAAGAAAGTACTTGTTCTCCCCTCTGGTAGGAAGCTGCGGCCCATCAAGACCACATCCTCACCCCAAAGGAACAGCTCTTCATGACGGCATGAGGTCTCTTCAATAAGGCCTTGGACCCCCACTGATACAGACTCTTATCCCACCCCATGGGATCTTCAGGTTGAATTCAAGTTACGTAAGCCTACAGATCTGACTATATGCATTACATTAAACCTTATTTATTATTATTATTATTATTATCCACATTGTGCATATTAATATTGAACATGGGAACATTTGCATATTCCATCCTCTTCATAAAACATAGCTTTTATAAAAATAAAAAAAATAACTTGTTTGTATCTCTATCATCTCTCACGCTTCAATGTTAAGGATCAAAATACAAACCACATATCTTGTATATATAAACCTACTTGGTTTAGATCATGAAATACAAATATATAATAAATGCATTATAACCACATTTTAAAATAGAAATTAGAACAAAATAAGTGAATAAATACTTTGAAAATAGCTTAAAGGCACATCCCTACAGTATGTCATAAGTACATGTTTTTGTAAATAAAGTATTTTTGCTTTACCAAACTACAGTTTTCAATGATTTACCCACAACAATAATGACTTTTTTTTTCATCTTGGTTAGTTGATAAATAAGACAACAGGTCCCCTTAATGATATACAAATACATCATCATACTAGGGTGCATACTGTATAAGTCTCTGAATACACATTGTCAAACAAACAAACCCTTTCCCCTCCACACAGTATCGCTTTGTTGGCCTAATGAGAGACAGAGGATGTATTTGAAAGGATTTTCTGGTGTAAGTTGCCTGAATCATGACCGAATGCCCTAAAGAATAAAACCCTTTAATGCCTGGTAGACATCTCCGAATAGTGCACCTCCAAGGCCTCACTTTACTACATGTGATATAAATGTCCACTTAAAAGGATATATGACCCAACTAGACAGGGAGGTGTAATACCACTTAGGTATTGTACATATCTGATGGAGCTGAATGGAGTAATAATCCACATGTCAGCGTTTTAATACGGAGCGTACCCCGTAACAGGATATTTCAACGTTTCACCGGCTGAGTCAGCGCCCTATCACACATGCAAACTGTATACACACACTAACACACTCATGCACACTGATACACAAAGCGAGAGTGTGCTGGGGGCTGACAGAGAATCTTATTGGAGAGGAGATAACCCCTTTCTCCTCTCCCTCCACCTGACACACTACTACTCACACTGGGGGAGGAGGGGGAGGGGGAGCACATATTAAAGCTGGAATGATACAGTAGAGATGTATGAGCGTGTAGTTTCATGTTCAACTGATTTCTGAAGTGGAGACCGACGATACACTGAACGAGGATAAAGACCTGATAACTTCTACTGCAATTATATGCAAATTGTGTGTGAGGCAGCTGATGACAGTTTGATTACACCCAATGTGTCACACTTTAGGAAGACATCACAGTGAAGGACAGAGGACCAAGGGCAGCCAGAGCATCTGCACTTGTGTGCGATTGTTTGTGTGGCTATGAATCTGATAAAGAGGGATAACGGGACAAAAGAATATGTTGTAAACCTAATTACAATATACATGATTAGAGATGTCCTCTAAATCAGGGCTGGAACTAACAATTATTGGGTAATCAGACAGTTATTTTTCAGCAATGTTCACTTCATTTTTATTAAAATAAATGTCTGTTAAGCCATTATCTTTCACCAAATGAGGTAATTGAGATTATGGCCCACGGCCCACCGACTGACCGCCCTCGTATTTGCAGCAACACAGTTTGAATACCTGGGAGGTGAGAGCCAAAAAAATCATGCCTGCAATGACTGCATATCGCCAAAGGTGCCACCGAGAACAAAATCTTTGATAATCTAACATTAAAATGTCAGAAATTCTTAAAAAGGCCTGTCACAATACTCCAAATTCCATGGCGTGAAATTGCTTAATTTGTCTGTCAGTCAAATTAATATAAATGTTTTATATTTTCAGTAGAATAAAAAGGCAGAAAAAAGTATGTATACCTGAGCACATATCCTCGGAGAACTCCATTCAGCTGGGGTTCAGGCGGGGGCTGCCACTGGACCATGATGGACTGGTTTGTCCGTCCACTGGCCACAATGTTCTTCGGAGGAGCGCTGGGTGCCTCTTCCCTCAGCATCAATCTGACACACACATAGAAAGAAAGAAAGAAAACACATACTTTTGAATATGTTTATTTGGTGTTTTGTAATGAGAACATTTGTATTCCTTAGTGTTGGCAGGGTATCTGTGCGTTTCATCTTATGCAGTTAGCAGTTTATTTCTTAAGTAGATTAAAACAATTATTTTCCAAGAATCTTCATCTTTTCTAGTCTGCGGGTCAGACTGTCAGCAAAAACATTATCATGTTTGTCACTGGAGACACATGGGACAAAGCTGCAACTTACAATGGAGAATCATCTCACAGCCTAAGCAGCTCTGATTAATTCCTATTGAATTCTAGGCTCATCTCTCTGATCCCTCGTTCTCCACTTGTGTCATGCAATTTCATTTACTACATTTGCTTTTCATCTCAAATGGCTATATTGTTCATTTGTTTCCAACAAACCACCGCGGCTGCTGATGGAAACATTTAACGCATCACTTCCAGCGCGCCAGAGGATTCCTCCTGGTAATGATCGACCTGACACTGGGTGTTTAAAACAACAAATGTAAAAGCGTTCATGTGGTCGGTATGAGTTGAATCACAACTGTGTTTTATTAACTGGCTGATCATAACAACAAACATGCACTTTGTGCTGCTTATGGCAGATTATTGTTTATATTGCTTTTCACTTAAGGTTTTTCAATTTCAAAGTTATACATACAATAATTCTTTGTCCGAGCAGTTTTCTATTTCAAAGTTAACCCTACTACCACAGTAGCCTCGGTCAGCCAGCTCTACAGTAATGCAGCAACATATATTTAATCACTATTAATTGAAAATGAACCAAGAGCGTGTCTTTTTATTTCTAGCAATCCTTCACCCTCTCTGCCCTCTTCAACTCTCCTCTATGTCTCCAAACCCTTTTCCAATCTTTCCATTCGACACTTTGATCCCCTACTTCATTTTTTCTCTCCCATCTGCAAACTTTCACCTTTCATCCATCGTGTCCTTTGGCCTCAATTATTTCATCCGTCTATCTTTTACTCATCTCCCTCCCACCTCCCCTGCGCTGTAAACCCCTCTCTACTACCCCCCCCATGCCCCACCGTGATTAAGGCTCCCAGCCCTCTCATGGTTGGTAAAGCACACAGGCTGAGCTGGTCAGCCTCTGGCTTTACTGTAAGCAGCTCAGCTAACGTAATCAGACCCATATGTGTCCACACACCAAACAAATTTCTACCAGCTTAAGACAGACTGCTACATCCGATGGTCTTTTCCCTTCCATGGATTATGTCTGGAGATTTACATCCCTCTGCCCCCCCTCACTTCCCCTCTGTGCCCCATGTCTCCGAATGATTCTCGATGAGCTATTGAGCCATTAGCCTTGGTATGCCTCTCTGTATTTGTGTGTCTGAATCTTTATGTGCCTATGAATGTGTGTACACATTCATATGTGTGTTTGTGTGAAAGTAAGGGTGTGAAAGCTGTTAGCTGGAGACTTGCGCAGGCGGATATATGGCACAGGCCAGTGGTTTTACAGCTGTGCTTTACTTCCATTAGGTTAGGCACTGTCAGACAGCACCAGGTGCTGCAGGAACACACACACACACACACACACACACACACACACACACACACACACACACACACACACACACACACACACACACACACACACACACACACACACACACACACACACACACACACACACACACACACACACACACACACACACACACACACACACACACACACACACACACACACAGGCTAATGGGCCTAGTGTGAATGAGATGGCATTAGTGTAGCCGCTTGGAAATGAGGTATATATAATCCTCAACTATGCCACTGCTTTTGACTGAAATTGATGATGCACATTAATGCACACACACAAATGCACGCTACACAAACAGCCACACACCCATACAGTATTGAACAGATGTGGTCATTCACTATTTGCCTCAACGTTAAACACACACACGCACACTGGCATACTTATACTGGATGGCAGAAACTTCATGTGAGTTGCCTGATTTCCCTCCCAACCGTTTACGGGTAAATATTTCATACAGTGGTTCAGTGTGAGGACAGCAACTTCACACCAGGGAGGACAGTAAATATACAAACTTTAACTTACGCATACACTTCACTTTCCCTCTGAAAAAACATCTAACATACAAACTAAAAGATAAACATGCACTGAATCCAAACAAATCAAACACAAACTGTAACTTTGTCTAAACGCTGTGTGACATACTTTTCTGTCCCTTGTTATTAAAGAAAGAGCACAGAAAGGAGCTTTACATGTTATTCTAGTGTGTGTGTGTGTGTGTGTGTGTGTGTGTGTGTGTGTGTGTGCGTGCGTGCGTGCGTGCATGCATGTGTGCGTGCGTGTGTGTGTAGGGCATGCATTTTGTGAGTTTCTATGCTGTGGGAATTACTAAAAGTTCTATCTGTGTCATTTTCCACAGTTTAATGCCCACTGGCTTTCTCTGTAAATCCACATACACAGCGACTGTTAAAGTTAATGGTGTTACCGGGATGTTAAATCTGCCTCTATTCAAACAGGATAGTAAAAGTTTGATCCAGTATGGGTAGGAAACGGGGAGAAATGAACAGGAATAAAAAGGAAGAGAGAGAAACCATATATGACATGATTGGGTGAAGCCAGCCGAATAGATGAGATTATTTTTTTCTTGTTTGACACTTTGAGTCTTGTCTGCTTTAAATGTTGTGCTGTTTGCCTGAGGCTAAAAGCAGCACAAGCGGAGGAGGCTGACACAGTAAAGAGACTTTGTCGGGGAAAAACAGAAGCTTTGAGCCTTTTCTCACAATGAATCCAGACAAGCTGAGGCATACATTTCCAACTGTGCTTATATGTACTTTATGTTTGTCACTTGATTAAAAACAGTTTGATTTGTAGTGACATTCCCTCGTTGGTCAGTGACTTTTCTTACCGCATACCAGCAACAATGCTTCAAAACAAATACAATCTGATGCTCGATGCTCTGTCCTTATTGTAGTGTGGTATGCAGAGCACAAGAAATAGTCCATGTAATAATATAAAATAAGAGAATTTTGAATCAACAGTTGTAACACTGGCTGGCAATGGTGACTGCTTCTTAGTCACACAAAAAAGCAAAAGATTATCGCAGCTTGTGTTTACATACTGTTCATATACAAAGCACTCAATGATTTAACAGTTAGTTTAGAAGATGAAAGCGGAAATGTCACTTTTAATGCTTCCCTTTGGTGGTCACAAAGTAATGACTGCAGCAATGTAATGATCACTGACAATGTTTCAAATTATTTCTATGTGAGTTTGAAAGCAAAAAAATTGCCTGACATTAGGTTTATGTAGGTAAGTGGTTCTCAAACATTTTCTGTCAGGCCCCCCTTTGGAGGAAAACACAAATAGTCACGTAATGGGCCAAGTTAACATTTACTAAAATACATCAATATGAACGTTAGCATTCCTTTAAAAATAAAAAATAAAAATCACTTTGCTAGAACAGTGATAATAAAACAATGCTCCATACTGTAAGTCTGTTTGCTCAAAATAATAATAAATAATACAATTGTGCAATCCCTTTGCTTGAACAATAACTTATAATACTTTGCCACTTTGCAATCTGTACAAAACAATGAAAAGAAAGAAAATGCTGATATTTGGCAGAAAAGTGTGTCTGATCACAGCATTAGTGGCTGCAATGAGCCTGTTTTACACAAGACATTTTTTTTAAACGGGGGTTGCAGGCTTGACCTTCCATCCTCATCATGTACATTAGAGTTGTGCAGCTCTATTTAATGACCTTTCCAAAGCGTTTGACACCGTTGACCATCGCATTTTGAAGCAGAGACTACCCAGTATTGGCATATCCAGCCATGCAGTGGGGTGTTTTAGGTCCACTTTTATTCTCTATATATATCAACAGTTTAGGTGAAAGTGTGAATGAAGCTACTTTACATTTTTATGCGGACGATACCGTGATGTACTGTGCAGGTCCCTCCATTCAGGAGGCTGGTGTTAAATTACAGGCTGTTTTTAACATTATTCAGACTCAGCTCTCTGAACTAAAGCTTCTTTTAAATGTTGATAAAACCAAGGTAATGCTCTTTTCAAAAGCTAAAAAGACTACAGACACTGCTTTGGATATTTTTACTATGCAAGGACAAGTACTCTTCAGGTCATTAATCTGCTTAAAAAGCTGAGGGTTAGACTAGTTTTCTTTTTCAGAAACAAGTCCTGTTTCTCATTTGAAGCCAGGAAAAGGCTAGTCACTGTGACCTTTATACCTGTGCTGGACTATGGTGATTTGATCTATATGAATGCACCTGCCCATTGCCTGGAAAAGTGAGATGCCGCCTATCACAGTGCTCTGAGATTTGTTACTAACTGTAAAGCACTTTACCCTGTATGCCAAGGCAGGTCTGCCTTCACTAACTGTACGGAGGCTCAGTCATTGGTACATGTTCATTTACAAAGCCATGTTGGGTAAACTACCTTTTTATATCTGTTCTCTGATCTCTCGACAAATTGAAAGTACTCATTGCCTGAGATCTCATTATGTTGTTTTATTAAATGTGCCGAGTGCTAGGACTGAAAGCTTTTAGTTGTGCAGCTCCACTAACTTGGAACAGTCTGCAAACATGTTCAAAACTGAGGACTTTGGTTCCCCTGCATCATTTTAAAACTCGGCTGGGTGACATGCTGATACTCATGGTACCTGTCACTGTAAATAGAGTTTGTAAACTGTACCCTGTACATTATGTTTTATGTCATCCTTATTGTTGTTCTGTTGTTTTTATGTTACATGTGAAACTAATGTCCTGCAGGTCACCCTTGAAAAAGAGATCTTTTGATCTCAAGGTTAAATAAAGGCTACAAACATTACACCTGTGTCCTACAGCACCCTCATAGGTTTCTAAGTGTAACTACACGACAGAACAGTTCTGCCGGTCATGCCGGCGCATAACACATTTTTTTTTGAACACATTTTTGTCATAACAATTTTTCCTCCTGCCTCTGCCTGTTCTGGCAGGAACATGTAGGACATATAGCTTATTAACTATTTTTAGAAAATTCCAACTAACAAGGGCTACGCAGTATATGTGGACGCAGCAAAAACTGTGATTGCAAGAATGTGAAATGCTTGTAATCACGGCCATTTTGATGGAAAAACCAGCTGTTTCTCAACTGGCAGAGCTTTTATCAGAGAAAGCCTTCTCGCTGCAATCCTCTTGATGTTTCCTCTCTATAGTTTTAATAAATCACTCACTATGCTATGGGCACCTTTAACATCAATGCAGCCACAGTTCACCACAGACATATCATTCAAGATTGACATGCTGGAAAGCCGAGGACAAATCTCTAGTAAATCTTTAAAGCTCCTGCAGCTTTAATTTTTTACATTGAGTGTCTGTTAGTGTGCATGTGATAGCATTAAAAGAGCATTTTATTTTCTCTCGTCAGTTAATACAGCGAGTGTTAATATCTGAAGTGTTATGATTCAAACTGAATTAAAAATAAGAGCAAAGGCAAAGAGAATTGAGACAGATGCTTTAAACTTCTGAGGCATTAATGCATAATCTGTCTCTCCTCTGTAAATGATTCCTCTTTAAAGATGGTAATGGTGTGAGTGTAGGTCATGCATGAACAGCTCTGTGTGTGTGACTCCAGCTGGTGTAATTGGATTCGCCAAGAGAGATTCTGCATTTAGAGGTAATGTTTTTCAACTTTGATCACATTCATTCATATATTCTTATAGTAGGTAGATCTCCAAGGACACCTTTTCCTACACCAAAGCAATCATTTGCAAGCTATAAATAAGAAAAAGTGAAGCAATACAGAAGATTAAGAAGTATGAATTAATGCTGTTTTGATAAAGACTTCTACAGGACAAGAACAAAATGGGAGAGTGCAGAAGCAGCTGGAAGTTCAAACTTTAGTAAGGGATTTTTGTCATGAATATTACAAGATTCTCCTTCCCTCTGCCCTGTTCCCTCACTCTGCCCACATTACTGCATTTTGTCATTTGGAGCTTGCAGCTTCTGCAGGACATTTTCAATCCCTCAATCTCCCGTTGTGTAAAGTGCCACGCGCGCCTTGGCATCTACGACTGCTAATGTGCACGTCTTATCCAGGCAGACATCCAGCAGATGAAAAGCAAAGTGTGCATGGTTACATATGAGACAAACACTGAAGAAGAGAAGTATCCATCTGCTCTGATACACTAACAAGTGATAACTTGTCCATCTGCCAGCCTTTCGTTTAGACAAGATTAATGCAATCTATTCTCCAGCCCCCAAAACAACCAACTTTGGACTGTAGAGTGGGTTGGACACAAACAATACACTGGAACATGCAGGAGCAGAAGAGAGGCGCAGCAAGGACAGGGATAATAACTGCCAATAGGCTGAAGACGAAGGAGAACACAGAAAGATTCAGGGGGATAACAAAAGAAATAGAAGAAGTACAAACTGAATAGAAGGAAACTGAAAGGAGAGTGCCATCTGAGATGTGTGAATGTGAAGCGTTCAGAGTCCTGTTGTTATTGAGAGTCTATTTGGCAAAACCACAACTGGCTTCTGCTGCCTGGTCACTCTTTTCAGCCAGACAACACCGTGATTGTGTGTGTCTACTTTATACAACTCGGCCACATCTGTTGTATTGTGTGTGAGTGTCACATAGTTGGTGTATGTGCAGATTCAGGGGCCAAATTGGTAGTAACTACTTCAACCCTCTATCACTGTATCCAGTTCTATCAGTGCTAAAGCATCATAATTACCCCCACTAGGGTTTTCTCATAGGATAAACACACACACACACACACACACACACACACACACACACACACACACACACACACACACACACACACACACACACACACACACACAAGTACGCATGTCCCATACACATCCACGGCAACGGATGTGATGAATATAAATTGCTCATTGCAAAGGAAATTGATTCTAAACAAAAAGAGATGCTTTGTTGGCCCTTGCCTTTTTAGAATCTATCTTTGTTTCATCAACACTCTAAATCCTTTGTCCCTATCCCTGATCATGGCAACACACTCGCACACTAAGATGCACAAATTAGAGTGTGTAGGCGTGTGCACATTATCTCTTTTCACTATAGAAGGGTTCCAGGTTATTCATTCCCAGTTTGTGTAAGGCAGTGTGACCAAGTCTATTACACAGTGGTGGAACAGGGTTATACAAATAAAGTGTATTTCTTACACAGCACAGCAGTGCTACATTCGATTTTAAATGTGTTCATGCTATTTAAGAAAACCTTAGTCTTCACAAGTAAGTTATGTGTGTTTAATAAAGCCTATAGTGTGTGCTGACTTACCTCTGCGTCTCAGCGCTGTACTGACCCCGGCCCACTTGATTGACAGCACAAAGCCTGAACTGATAGGTCCTGGCAGGTGTGAGCCCGCCCACTGATACCTCGCTCACCACAGGATCGACCTCTGATAGGTAGACCTTCCATGGCGAGTCTAGACAGAGGACACAAAGATTAGATGCTGATGATATCTGGTTGAGGCAGGACAAACAGAGACACTCAGGGCCCATAAATCACAAAGAAAAGACAGGGGGAATAGATAAAAGCAGCAAGGAGGGAGAGAGAATCAAGGGGGGGGGTGGGGGGGGGGGGTAAGCTTGAGAGAATTATAAGAAAAAAAAGATCACAGACCTCAATGAGAGAGAATGTTTGCAGGGAAGAGGGGGATTAATAAAGGACCACAGATGCTTCTCTATATTGTTGCCAGCTTATCTCTCAGTGTTCTCCTGAAGGAACCACAGAGACGCACTTTTACCGTCGCACCAGCCAGGCGAGGGGTGTGAGAGAAAAGGACGTTGCGTGAGCCATTCAAAGCAAGGCCAGCGAGTGTATTAGAGCAATTGTCTGACATCAAAATAGATTGTGTTTGAAATGGGCCCATTTTCTCTAAATGACATCCAAGACACACTCACACGTGCATACTCTGAGATGAAAGCATGACTATACACTCACACAAACAGACACCTGGTAATCAGTGTCCCCAAAATGCTCATCCATTTTTCAATTCCTTTACTGACAAGACTATCATTATTTTGAATCAGTATTTTGAACATTCAAAATCACTGATTGCATGAACCTTGAAGTTATATTCCTGTCTCCATAAAGGTTGTGGGAATAAAGAGTATTTAAAACATTTATTGACATTTGTCCATCAACTCGTGCTTGGTCCTGCCTGCTACGTAAACCTATCAACGTGATTAGCTTCCAGCAGGAGTAACAGCGACTCTAGAACCATCTCCCTACAATCTGTTTCTCCTGTCAGTCTATTACTCAATACCTCTCTTCCTCAATTTCTCATTTGACAG
>NC_136912.1:16391298-16411298 GCF_949606895.1 Notothenia rossii | reverse complement strand
TTTTCACCCAAACCACATGGAAAAATGCATGCACATAAACACGCTGTACATTTTATACTTGAAGACAAACGAGGTACGCTGCATGTATTTCATAGCAGATATGACCTTACACTTCTATTATTACTGTCTAATAATAACTCACGATTGCACACCACTTTCTTACACCTTACAGTTTTAATGATATAGACCTGTGTTTGATTTACAGGGGGTCTGACAGGCTTTTATTTGAAACAACCAGTAATTTGATCAGATGACTGCTGAGAAATACGAGACTAGTACTTTATTTTTGACAATGTACAGCATTACCTATTTGCGGCCTCTCCTGGATTACACCCAGCATAGTCAATATTGTTTTTTCTATAATGCTTAACTCCAGAGCAATCCTTGTTTGTCAATCATATCTGCGATTTCAATCAGCCATAGAGCTAGCTATGGATTGGTTTGTTTTCCCACTTGATTGCAGCACAACAAGTCAAAGTCCTTATTGTGCTTTATCTCTTAATCAAGAACACAATTCTAGCTGTTTGCATCAATGCCTGTTCTGCATTTATCTGCATTTGGTATACCACATAAATATAGTGAAAATCACAATTCAGACAATCTGAAGATTATTTTTTGTCAACTGCTTAGAGCAGACAAACTCTTGTGATCCCATTAAAGGAACAGAATATAATGATTTGCTTTCTTTCAAATACTCTATCTTAAAAAAAGACAGGAGACAGGTGCTGGGTCTCAATTTGCTTTCTGTTGTACTTACCAGGCTTGGAATTTCGTCATTTTAGGGGCAAGGCCATTTGGCCTTTGGTGTCACAGGTTTTTTTAGGGCACTAAGGCCATTGAGGGAAAAATTAGGATTTGGAGCTTACAAATAAATAACTTCACTTTCTGATAAGAAAAACACACGAATGACATGGAAAACAAATCACTTTTTAAAAAAAATCAATAATGTCAAACATTATATCATCATATAGGCCTATGCCTCCTTAGTATTACAGTATGTAAAATGAAATACTCTACTTTGAATAAGTAGTGTTTGGCATGTTTGGTAAAAATCCGAAATCAAATCATAAAATCTATTAATACGTAACAAATATATTGAATTTCAGAGCAGAAGTAACAGCCTTCAAGGGTCAATCTCTGCACAGAAATCATTCAGCAGTGCACAGTGAAGCTCGAACTTCAACTGTACGAACAAGTAATACTTTGAAATGCAAACGTCTGTGTGTGTGTGTGTGTGTGTGTGTGTGTGTGTGTGTGTGTGTGTGTGTGTGTGTGTGTGTGTGTGTGTGTGTGTGTGTGTGTGTGTGTGTGTACGAGAGTCTCTTTAATAAAAATGTTCAACTCGAGGGTCAAATTCGCGTGACGCGTTCTCGTGGTAACCAATCAGCGGAGAGGATCTCAGCCTGCTGTTACTGACGTTGAATCAGAAAACATCAGCCGTTAGCTGTTAGCACACAGAGCTCACAGCAGCTCATATCTGTTCAGAAAATGGAACACAGACTGTCTGTGTCATGGCGAATACAGTCGTTGTTGTATCTGTGTCTGTATCATGTTGTTGTGAGTTTGGACGGAGCAGCTACGTTAGTTTAGCCTGATCGATCCGATCTCCATTCAGAAAACACGCATTTTAAAAGGTTTTTCGCCTGCAGTCTTGTCTGCAGACGTGTCAAAGCATTAATTCATGGTTTTTATTAACCGTTATCAGTATGTTTTTACTTCGGCATCATTTTGAAACGTGTATTACAATTAAATCACGGTAAAATATGTTCATTTTTGTTGTAGTTACATGGAGATAAGCCCCGCCCCCTCTCCAGCGCGTCCTGTTCGAATGACAGGAGTAAACACAGCTGACAGCCGCGGTGAGACTAGAGCGATTAGAGCGTCCGGTGTGAACGCAGCATAATGCAGTTCAGAGACCAGACCACTGCTCTGACGCTTTTAAAGCAACTTCGTGATTTTAACAGTGTGAGGGGCACAAAGGCCATGGTGGCCGTAGGACGTACAATTATTTTCGGGGCTTAATGGCCAGACCGAGGGGCAACGAGGGCCATGGCCACCGTGAAAATCCTACCCTGGTACTTACGCTCGCTACTTTGAGTGCATAAGTGCATTTCCAATGAAAAGTAGAGCAAAATAAAGTGCACTATTAGTACATCAAGTAAGTAAACAAGCCATCAGATATGGCAAGCCACAAATATTGGTCAATGCTGGAGGTAATACCAAGTGCCATTTGGCATAAAAAAAAAAGAAGAAGCAGTCAAATGTTCAGAACGTCATTTCTTTTTGACAGACTTTGCAGGCACAGATTAAACCCAGTTTAGTACATGGATGTGTCCTGACCTAAGTATTACAATTGAGACTAATCAAGGGGCAAACAGCTAGCCTGGGTCTGTTAGAAATAAGGCTGACTTGGTCAAATGATTTCGGCAAAATTTGAACTCACATCACTTCGAGGCGTGCAGACTGAGAATCGTTGCCAGCCCGTGATTTCACAGTGCAGGTGTAGTCCCCAATGTCACCTGACCACGTCTGGCCAATAGTGAGGGAGCCCTGCCGCATGGAGACACGCCCCCCGCTGCTGGGACGAACCAGCACGCCCCCACGCTCCCAGCTGAAGCTGCAACAGAGGAGGAATACATGTACTTTATACTGTGGTTATCTACAGACACACAATGAGCCTAAAACAGAGAGAGAAGCAAACACTGTGGAGTATAAGAGTATTCCTGTGAGTGACCACACACACAGAGAGGCAGGTACCTGATATTGACTCTGGGGTCATGTGTAGCAGTACAGACCAGAAGAGCAGTGGTTCCTTTGATAACTCGTTGGTCGGTTGGAGGCACAGAAATGACTGTACGGCCTGCAGAACATAAAATAAAAGATTAAGAAAAATCAAGATAAGAGAGAATCTGGAGGACGAGCGGTGACAAAGGTGGGATGAATAATAAAAGGCAGAAATAAAATGTGTTTAATACTCTGCTCTAATGGCATGAAATACCGTATCATCTCAAATGGGTTGTTTTAGTGTATGCTGCAAGAAAGTAATACGAAATCAATTAGTAAAGATTTTAGCCCTGAACTATTGAAGCTAAACAGCACTAAAGCTTTTTCTCTCACTCTTTCAAACACAGTAGAGACACACCGTGAAAACTACTTAGTCTACCATTGTTTCTGTGCTTTGTTCAACTCAACTCTTTCACATGTTTTAGAATCTCAAGAGAAAAAGTATAAATTGGATGCAGTGTGGAGTGTGTTTGATCAGTAACTCAGTCCAGGTATATTTGGGATGTGACCAGGCCTCCGATAGATGAGTATAGTTTTTATACACCACAGTGCTCAACAGAGGAAGGTGGTTAATCTAATTCAATAGCATTTAATCTGAAGCTGCCAAGACATATATACAAAAAATCTATAACATTACCAGCTAATCCATCATCCTCTAACCTGGCCAATCAGATGATTAGTTCACCATTACACCAGCCCACTGCATCAATAAACAATCACACCGCTGTTCACCCACCTGAGCTAATGCCATTTGACAGCCTCGGATAAATTAACTGTTCCATGTCTGTTTTAGTCTGTTTAGCAAATGTGTATTGAGCAGTTTAGTGTATTTTTGTTTGTGTGTAAGTTGTGTGTGTGTTTGCGTCTTACTCCAGACGGTGAGCGAAGAGGTGGAGTTGATGCTTCCCTCAGCGTTTGAGGCTATGCACGTGTAATCTCCTGAATCCTGGAAGCTGATTGGCCGAATCTGCAAACCGCCTGTCTGTAACAGCGTGAACCTGGGAACCTGGACGGAGCCGCTAGCTAAGACCTGAGATCCTACAGAGAGAGAAAACAACAAAATAGCCTTCAGGTGACGAAAAGTAATTAAGTCATTAAGCACATTTTTTAATTACAAACACATCATGTCAGTGCGTCTGTCGGGTGTGTGTGTGTGCTCAGTGTGTACTGCAGAGTGTGTGTACTGTTACCTTTCCTCCAGGTGATGGCAGGTTTTGGAGCTCCGCTCGTCTGGCACATAAACAAAGCCGTGTTTCCATCAGTTACTATTTGGTCTGACGAAGGGAATGTAAACGTGGGGGCCATACCTGAAACATGGGGAGAAAGCATAAGAAGAACGAAGACGGATAGACGGCTACTGAGAAGAGACTGGTGGAAAAAGAGAGGAGTGAAAGTGAAGCATAAAGAGAAAACTGAAGAGTGTATAAAGAGAGAATGACAGTGTTGATATAAACGCAAATGCCTCCTCTGATTAATGGAGCCTTTATTCATTACCTAGTGCTACGTGTGTTTGCATAAATGTGGAAAGTGGTGGGGTGGAAGTTCCATGGGGACTTTTAATTATAACGCTCACTAAACAGAGCGTAACTCTACTGAGACAAACCGTACGTGCAGAAGTCTGCAGCTGAAACGCACTTCAAACCAGTCAGACACTTTCACTTTGATTTAAAAAACAAAATAGTCTTCAGTTTTCAGGTAGGGATGTGTTGGCTTGTCATTTTGCCAATACACAGGAGACCAACTTTTCTATTTTCCAGCCCAAACACGGCTAAAACTTCATTTGTAAGGCAAAGCAGTAAACTCATCTCTTCACTTTCAGAATGAAAGGTTATATCAGCTGCAAATACCTTTATGTATGCTCAGGACGAATGTGGAGCGATACGGCAATAACAATACAGCTGAAATAGTTGTTGGTTAGCTGAAAGTTAAAAAAATAAAATAAATAAATGAAAGCCTTTTTTCTTCGTTTTCTGAAATAAACGGATAATAAATCAAATAATCTGGAGACTTGCTGAAGGTAAAACAATATTAAAGTTGCAGAAACGATATACGAGACAAAACAATTGACAGACAAATAAAGGAGACACAATGGAAGTACAATAGAGGAGTACATTCTGACACATGAGAAAGCAAGTTGAAGGGAAAGAAAAAAGTGGCATCTAGACTGAATTAGCAGCAGAGACTAGAGAGAAGAAAACATGCTGCTGTGGATGTGGATTCACAACTTGTGTTCTATTGTGTGTGTGTGTGTGTGTGTGTGTGTGTGTGTGTGTGTGTGTGTGTGTGTGTGTGTGTGTGTGTGTGTGTGTGTGTGTGTGTGTGTGTGTGTGTGTGTGTGTGTGTGTGTGTGTCAGACAAACTCACTAGACACCAGGAGTTGTGCGTGTGCCTGAGTTTCTCCTGCAGCGTTGCGAGCGAAGCACTGGAATATTCCTCCATCTCCCGGCTGCACCCGGCGCACCGTCAGCCCGTTCGCCGCGGTGACCTTGTAACGAGAGTTGGCCAGTTTGGAAAGAGGCACCGCGTCCTTATACCACTCTATCCTGGGCTGGGGCACACCTACACATGTGCATATACACAAAATACAAAACACACAACAGGGAGAATATGTTCAAATGTCCAAAATCTTTAATAAAATGTTACATTTCCTTAATAAAAAAACTGCTAAACTCACTGCTGAGCTCCAACTAAAACAGCCACACTCTCTTTAGACCGTTCTTTCTTCTCTGCTATCCACTCTCTTCCTATAAATATGCATGTGGGCATAATGACTGCTAATAATATATTGATTAGAGGGTGTGAGTGGTAGGGTAAGGGTGGCAGCAGGGGCAAAAAAACATTGTGAATAAAAGATGTGGGCATATGCAGCACACCGAATATCTACAGTAAGGACCCCCACCTGTCTGACAGATATGACAGGCAAGTGGCTTACGCAATTACTCCGTCTTAACCCTCACCACCAGTGTGTGTGTGTGTGTGTGTGTGTGTGTGTGTGTGTGTGTGTGTGTGTGTATGTGTGTGTGTGTGTGTGTGTGTGTGTGTGTGTGTGTGTGTGTGTGTGTGTGTGTGTGTGTGTGTGTGTGTGTGTGTGTGTGTGTGTGTGTGTGTGTGTGTGTGTGTGTGTGTTTGACGGAAAGAGAGATACATTCCACACTTTTCCTCACTCTGTTGGTGTCAAGCTTTCACAGACATGCGTGAAGTATTTTTCACCCCCTCACTTTGCACTCTGTCTGTCTTTTCCTCCTTCCCTCGTTCCTCCTCCCAGCCTCCATCTCACTTTTCATACCCACAGGCTTCTGCTATTTAATTACCCTTTCCCAGTATCAGATTACTGAGGAAGAACACACTCGCTCAGTGAGTGTGTGTGAGAGGGAGAGAGAGAGAGCATGGTGCCGTTTTTGGAGCATTGTCTACCTCTGCTCATATATTTTAGTTTTTTCATGTAACCCATTTGAAAACACATGAGGTATGAACAAGTGCAATTTTCAGGCTTGGTCTCAGCATGTTATAATGCTTGTTCTGTCACAAGTCACACGTCAAGAATCCTACACACTAATGCATACACACACACACCGAATGACCAAAACACTCAGCTTAATGTAAGGTCAATAGAGTCACCTTGACACACCCTGGAACGTAGATACTCAAGATAAACCGTCTTTATCAAATCAACCAATTAGCTTACATTTGCTGCATGGACATAGAAACATTACAGCATTTTTAATGTCGGGATTAAAAACACTTAGGTCACTTTATGAGCCATCTGGTTGCAAACACCAGCAGAGCGAGAGCCTCAGAATGATTCTATGGGCCTTTACGGCCCGTCCACACGGCGGCGTGCGTTGTCGCTTGCCGGCAGGCGTGTCTGAAACTCGGCCAACAACCAATCACATGAATCTCCCGCCCCTGACACACAAGCAGCGGTTTGATTGGCTAGAGCCTGTACTGGCATAAGATTAGATTGGCTGACGCTTCTGCCGAGGTTTCAAAAGTTGAACATTGCTCAACTTTTGTAGCGAGCCACGCCAGCAAAGCTCCGCGTCGCTTCCCACAATGCAGTTCGGCGAAAAGTGACGTCACCCCATTCAAAGTGAATGGTGAAGCTTTCAACGCACGCCGATGTGTGGACGGGCCGTTAGAGTGAGCTCATAGACGACAGACAACCTAGTTTAAGGCTTGTTTTAAGCATACTCAAACCACAAAGTAAATCTAGAACACTAGTTCACGCACATTGAAAGAGTTAATCATTGCTTTAATCATTCCCATATTCCATATTGGCTGTGACGCCTTCCCCTCCTAAAGTGAGTCCTCGCTCTGTGCAAAACATTTTTGCAAAGTTCAGCCAAAGCTAATTTGAGCCTTCAGCAAAAGGGGGTATATCAAACCAATTGGAAACCTTCCAAAATGATGTTTTTCCCTCCGTACAATGTTACCCTGTATGTGTTACTATCCATCCTCCCCAGCTCAGGCGGCCTGACACCCACTTGTCACATGACTGCTGAGGCCGTATATTCAGCAGCATTATAACACAGGACTGCAGATTCTGTCGCACATTGGAATCGCTTTAGGAAAATATTTCTGCAGAACCAGTATAGACAGGAGAACTAATTACAAGCATCAACAACTCTTAAAATGAACAGATAATCTTGTGAATGTTGTTTTACGGCACAACATCTAAAGCAGTCCTTTAAGTATGTTTATTGTAACACTCGGAGTGTACCTGTAGCCAGGCAGGGGATTTCTACGTTCCTGTCCAGGTCAGCAATGATCTTCCTCTTTGGTTGAGCAGTCAGGGAAGGTGGCTCTGCAGGGACATTATTAGAACACAAAATGTCAAGCATTTAAATGTGGAGAACATTTTGACTTAACAACGGATAAAATAACATCTCAAACTGAAAAACAAAGACTTAGAATACCGCCTGCTGCTGAACTACATCTAACAAGCCCTCTAAAAAGGCTTTAAAAACGTGTTATGTCATTAAAAAACAATTGGGAAGCATTAGTTTTTTAATAGAAAAGTGAGTTGGAAAAATGTCCCTGAGTGTCCTGAGTGTCATTGCAAGGCAGCAGTTCTGTCTATTTGCCCTGAGAGATGACTTTTACAGTCACAGAAAAGCCAATTCTTCGAGTTTCCCAGGGGAAACAATCCTCTTTTTAAACAACCGGTACTTCTTTTCGCTGGCAGTAACGGCTCTCCCTAAACATCTTCACCAGTGCCGCTCTAAATGCTGACAGCAGCTTGGAGACACAGCTTCGCACAGTTTGAATGTGAATATATGCCTTTTGGTGTATTTCTGTAATGCTTCGTATTATGAAAAATGTACCGTATACGCTCCACTTCTTTCAAAAACATTTGTTAATATTTAGTGAGAGATATTGACACAGAAAGCCCAGAGACGGGGAGCAGACACAGACTGGCTAATTCGTTTTCAGCTTCATGTAGAAACGGCACCTGCTCACTGGAAATGAGGGAAATTAAATGCACCAAACAATGAATTTGTATACTGGTATTCATGAATGAGGAGAAGGCATTTTAATAACAGGTTTATTTTATTTATTTATTTTTAAATGTATCTTACTTAATAAAAACACATTTCAGAAATGTTTTGCTGTCATTTGAATGCCGTTGCAATTATGGAAAGATCTTTGACTCCATCAGTTTTTCTCCTTTGTAGTTGAACACAGTAATGTGCAAACGGAGGTAGAAACAACAGACTGCAAGATTGATCAAGGTGTGTGTACGTGTGTGTGTGTGTGTGTGTGTGTGTGTGTGTGTGTGTGTGTGTGTGTGTGTGTGTGTGTGTGTGTGTGTGTGTGTGTGTGTGTGTGTGTGTGTGTGTGTGTGTGTGTGTGTGTGTGTGTGTGGGGACACATTTCCATTAATTCTTCTTGACTTTAAAGTTCTTTACTACTTAGTGTTAACTTTTAAACCCACACAAGCGCCTCAACTCCTATCTTAAATGAGCACGCTGGAATTTGGCACGATTTCTTGACAAGAGAACGAGGAAGGCATGACGCAAACGGAGGAACAAGAAAACAAGAGATGAATACCAGCCATGTGGCGTGACACCGATAACACAGGGATGCATTCATCGCCTTTAGGCAGGTGAGTGCAAGGACCTTGATGCACAAATACAACAAAACACATTTCGGAGTGTTTGGGTGGTTGGGCTTAACGCTTTGATCTTCCCTGCTCTCCGCCTGCGAAACAAAGATGGAGAACAGCAACATATACACTGCTGTTTGCACCAAAAGTCTGTACAGCACACAACACGGCACCGAGTGTCATACATATTCCGATTAGCGGATCTAGTCGGAGAAGAAATGAAATTGAATAATGAATACCTTTGTATCTCCTTATTTCACAGACACATACACTATTCTGTTTAGGAATACCTTTCATTGCATCAAGGACTTTTGAGCCCGTTGCAGGAAAGAGGATCAGTACCAATGTATTCTTCTGCCTCTGCTCCTCTGACTCATATGAATGTATGCAGACTTTAACAATGCTGTTGGCCTAACGATAAAGATAACATCGAGACAGAGAGGTAGCAGAAGGCGAGAGACAGCCATGGTGCACACATTGGTGGTACATGTAGCTGGTGAGCGGGGGAACAGAAAGAGAATGAGTGGGATATAAATATTCAGGCAGGTCTGTTCTGACTAGAGTATTCTTTAGGCGTGGGTAGTTTGCTCTCTCGGCGTTAGGTGCTCCCTCGCTTCGACAATCACCGCAGATCAAAAAAGACGCTGACGAACTGGGAGAGAAAAGTTTCGCTTCATCAATCACACGCTCTCTGCTTGCTTGTATGTTGTTTTCTATTTACGCACACATATGGAGGACAGGAGTGGATTGTGACAAGAGCGCTCCTGTTGTGAGTGCTTTCAATGTTCTCGTATTGATTGGTGACTCCGGGGAACAAAACTAATTTAGCTGCCGGGCAAACTGGCATGCGTGTCTTCTGTGCCATTTTGTGATTGTGTGTGAGCGTGGAGAGTACACACGTGCATGTTTTTGTGAGAATGGATTGGTTTGTACATGAATGTAACAGCTGTTTGTGAACACAATGGGCAGTTTATTGGTGAGTGTGGACAACAGACTCAGCTTGAGTAGTCCTGTGGTTGACGGTTAGCTGCCTGGGGGTGTTCAGTCATGCTTCCAGGAGTAAAACAAATGAAGTAATAAACAGGATGAAGCAATGCCTCAAGCAAAACATGTACAAGACAAGCTAGGTGCGGGGCTAAAATAGAAATGAATGGTACATGTTGAGGGCATTAGGCTTGATGGGTCAGGCTTACCAAGGATAATCATGTAAGGTTGTGTGTGTGTGTGTGTGTGTGTGTGTGTGTGTGTGTGTGTGTGTGTGTGTGTGTGTGTGTGTGTGTGTGTGTGTGTGTGTGTGTGTGTGTGTGTGTGTGTGTGTGTGTGTGTGTGTGTGTGTGTGTGTGTGTGTGCTCTTATTTTCTTACCGATTACATTGAGTTGTGCCCTTGCCTCCACAGGTTTGCCATTGATGTTAGTGAGCAACGCTTCACAAACATATATCCCAGTGTCAGCAGGGGCGGGGGCAAGAATAACAAGCCGACGCCCACTGGCCAGACGACGCCCATCGCGTTTCCAAGACACCACGAGGCTGTCAATCGGTCTGAGAGCAGAGGAGCGGAGAGGAGAAATAAGGGAAGCAGTAGCGGTGTTATTTGGAGAAAAAGGAAAAAGAGTGGCAGAAGGCAATTACAACATATTAAATCCATCAGTTTATGTGTCAATGAAGCAGGAAATGAATGATGACAGTCTGTATATCAGAGCAGTCAGATCTACTCAGCATGAAGCAGCTTCAGTCAGTTACTCTGGATGTTGGAGAAAAGAAATGGGTTTTCATGTAGAGTGAACATTTGTTCTGGATAAACAACATCAACACACCATTCTTTTGATGCGTGTGTGTGTGCGTGTGTGCGTGTGTGTGTGTGTGTGTGTGTGTGTGTGTGTGTGTGTGTGTGTGTGTGTGTGTGTGTGTGTGTGTGTGTGCGTGCGTGTGTGTGTGTGTGTGTGTGTGCTTGACAGCATTAATACAGCAGCCCAGTTATTTGGTGCATTTTCAGGCAAGATTTCCATTCCTATAGGCAATCTCTATTAAGATGTGCAACTGATTTTCTAAGCTAATTATGTAATCAGCAGTTGGAACCGCCTTCCTAATGCATTTTGTTTGGAGCATTTCAAAAGATCGTAGTTCAATCATAGCCTTTGTCCACAAGCGGTAAGCCACCAAAATAATACAAAACATAGCGATGCAAACACTAGATGATACATTTACATTTCAAAGCAAAGTAAAACATTGCTGGGGCTAATATAAATCAACAAGGAATACATATTTTTCAGTGTACATAACTTATAGCCTCCATTTTTGGTTATAGGGGTTTGTGAAACCAAGTCATTAAAGAAACAGAAATAAATCAGATTGAGAACCATTCATTAAAATGGCTGTGTGGGAAATACACATAATAACTCGAACATTAATTAGTTCAAAGATCATTAATGTTACATTATTATGATCTATTAATATCACACCAGAGGATATTTGGTTTGAATTCCAATAGCAATCACTTTGATATCCATAGGAATCCCGACCCCAATAAAATACCCAATATTAACGGTGTGTGTGTCTGCCCAAGGACAATTTAAGGTAAAACCTAATAGAGGTGTCATACATAATAACCTAATAAAAGTAAATGTAACAACTACTACAGTGCAACAAAACAGGAAGATTAAATGTGGTCTCTTAAACATAAGATCTCTAGCATCTAAAGCAATACTGGTAAATGATTTAATATCAGATTATAATATTGATATATGCTGTCTCACTGAAACTTGGTTGAGACATGAAGAATATGTCAGCATAAATGAGGCCACTCCACCCAGCCATATCAATACTCATATTGCCCGAGGCACGGGCCGAGGAGGTGGAGTTGCAGCAATCTTTGACTCAAGTTTACTTATCAATACTAAACAAAAATTAAATTATACCTCCTTTGAAAGCCTCATTTTCAGTCTTACGCATCCGACCTGGAAAACTTTGCAGCCAATCTTATTTGTTACAGTGTACCGTGCACCAGGTCCTTATTCAGAATTCTTATCAGAATTCTCTGAGTTTTTATCAGCTTTGGTACTTAAAACAGATAAAGTAATTATCGTAGGTGACTTTAATATTCATGTTGACGATGATAAAAATAGCCTTACTGTTGCATTTAATTCTATATTAGATTCTGTTGGTTTCTGTCAGAGTGTAAATAAACCAACCCACTGCTATAATCACACTCTTGACCTTGTTCTGACTTATGGTATTGAAATTGAGCAACTATTAGTCGAACCGCATAATCCTGCTTTATCCGACCATTTCTTAGTAACTTTTGAAGTACTGTTACTAGACTACAAAGCATTAGCCAAAAGCTCCTGCAGCAGAAACCTATCTGTTAGTGCTATAGCCAAATTTAAGGAAGAGATTCCACCAATACTTAACTCGATAGCATGTCTGCATGTAGGGGAGGAAACTTATACAAAATGTACACCCCCCCAAATTGATCATGTTGTTGATAGTGCTACAGATGCGCTGCGAATAAAATTAGACTCTGTTGCTCCTTTGAAAAAGAAGAAAATAAAACAACATAGATTAGCTCCATGGCATAATGCCGAAACCCGCAAAATAAAGCAAAAGTCGAGACAACTTGAAAGGATATGGCGTTCCACTAAACTTGAAGAATCTCGTTTAATTTGGCATATTACTCTCAATGAATATAAGAAAGCACTGCGTAAAGCGAGAGCAGCATACTACTCTTCATTAATAGATGAGAATAAGAATAATACAAGATTTCTTTTCAGCACTGTAGCCAGGCTGACAGAGAGCCACAGCTCGACTGAGCCTTCTATTCCCATAGCACTCAGTAGTAATGATTTTATGTGCTTTTTTAACGATAAAATTGTTACTCTTAGAAACAAAATCAATGACCTCTTGCCTTTGACCAGTATAGTGTTATCAACAGCTCCCGGAAACGTAAGTTCTAATAATATTACACTAGATAGTAAACTAGAATGCTTTTCAGCCATAAACCTTGAACAATTAAATTCAATGATTCTCTCTTCTAAACCATCAACGTGTATCTTAGACCCGATTCCAACTAAGCTGTTAAAAGAAGTTTTTCCATTAATTAGCACTTCTTTATTAAATATTATGAATATGTCTTTATTATCAGGCTATGTTCCAAAATCATTCAAAGTAGCAGTGATAAAACCGCTTCTTAAAAAGCACAACCTCGATCCAGAGGTTTTAGCCAACTATAGACCTATTTCTAATCTTCCGTTCCTCTCAAAAATTCTTGAGAAAGCAGTCGCAAAACAGCTGTGTGATTACTTAAGAAACTATGATTTATTTGAAGATTTTCAGTCTGGCTTTAGAACACAACATAGCACAGAGACAGCTCTGGTTAAAGTCACAAATGACATTCTAATAGCCTCTGACAAGGGACTTGTCTCTATTCTTGTCTTACTCGATCTTAGTGCTGCATTTGATACTATCGACCATGATATCCTATTGCAAAGACTAGAGCACTTAGTTGGCATACAGGGAACTGCTTTAGGCTGGTTTAGGTCTTATCTATCTGAACGCTCTCAGTTTGTACGTGTCAACGATGAATCTTCCATGCAAACCAAAGTTAGCCATGGAGTGCCACAGGGCTCAGTGCTTGGACCTATTTTGTTCACCCTATATATGCTTCCATTAGGCAATATTATAAGGAATCATTCTGTAAACTTTCATTGTTATGCGGATGATACTCAACTATATTTATCAATCAAGCCTGATGAAATTAATCATCTAAATAAAATTCAAGACTGCCTCAAGGACTTAAAAACGTGGATGACCTTAAATTTTTTGATGTTAAACACGACCAAAACTGAAGTTATTGTACTTGGCCCGAAGAATCTACGAAACAAATTATCTAAAGATATATTAACTATGGATGGCATTAATTTGGCCTCCAGTGAGACTGTAAGGAATCTTGGTGTTATATTTGATCAGGATTTATCCTTTAACGCCCACATAAAATCAATTTCAAGGACCGCCTACTTCCATCTACGTAACATTGCAAAAATCAGGCATATCTTGCCTCAAAACGATGCAGAGAAACTAGTCCATGCATTTGTTACTTCAAGGCTGGATTATTGTAACTCCTTATTATCAGGGTGTACCAAGAAGTCAGTCAAGTCGCTTCAGCTGATTCAAAATGCTGCAGCTCGTGTACTAACCAGAGTTAGGAAAAGGGACCACATTACTCCTGTTCTGGCTGCCTTACACTGGCTCCCTATAGAACACAGGATAGAATTTAAAATTCTTCTTCTCGCCTACAAAGCCCTTAATGGGCAGGCGCCATCTTACCTTAAAGAACTCATTATACCCTATTGTCCTACTAGGGCATTGCGTTCCAAGAATGCAGGGTTGTTGGTTGTTCCTAGAGTCTCTAAAAGTACAATGGGAGCCAGAGCCTTTTCTTATCAAGCTCCACTTTTGTGGAATCAGCTTCCAGTTTGTGTTCGGACGGCAGACACCCTATCCTTTTTTAAGAGTGCGCTTAAGACTTTCCTTTTTGATAAAGCTTATAGTTAGGGCTGATTAGATTCAGCCCCTAGTTTTGCTGATATAGGCTTAGTTTGTCGGGGGACATCTTACTTCTTCCTTCTCTCTGTCTATACCTGTGTACTCTCATGTTCCGATTAACCCAGCTTCCCCAAATGTCTTTCTTTTTGGTGTCTATATACGCCGGGATCCGGAGTCATGGATGATCCTGCGGTCCTGTGTCATGGATTGCGAGTCCTGGATCTTGAGACGTGGCTGCGGTCCTGGATCATAAGTCCTGGATGGATATCCTCGTGGATTCATCTTCTTATTATACACACATGCATTTCAAAACATTTGGACTACCTATGTTGCAAATGTATTATCTTTTCAATTTACACACGGCATCTATTGCACGTCTGTCCGTCCTGGGAGAGGGATCCCTCCTCTGTTGCTCTCCCTGAGGTTTCTCCCATTTTTCCCTTTAAACTGTGGGGTTTTCTCTGGAAGTTTTTCCTTGTACGATGTGAGGGTCTAAGGACAGAGGGTGTCGTATTGTCATACTGATATTCTGTACAAACTGTGAAGTCCACTGAGACAAATGTAACATTTGTGATATTGGGCTATATAAATAAACATTGATTGATTGATTGATTGACAAGACATTAAATCGCACTTACAAAGGTTATTATAAAAGGGGTCGAAGACAAGCTGGTAATTCAGCCACCTCAAGGTTAAATGCAAGTGGTATGTTTTTGAAAGTTGGCAACGAAGATGACTATGAAACAAAATCCCATAAATATGCAATCCAACTGTAGATAATTATATAACGTTGGAATTTTTATGGATACACTTGAGAGCTCGCTGCTTTCTTTCTCAGACACCCCGAGGTGTAAACAAAGTTTGATAACAAATAAATTAAAGCTTTGGCGGGGCCGTTGTGTCAACATTTTAATATGCTTACTCAGTGGGTCCTGTCCACAAAATAATTCAAAATGTACCCAAAGATAGAAAAGCAGATTTAACAGCCCTTAATATGAGACCTACTGGCACAGCTTGTTTTCAATCAAACTCCAAATGATCCTAGCACTCTACCATGACTGCATTGGTGCATATGACTGATTAATGGTTAATGGATGTGGATAGCAGATGCTTTTAGACTTCAGCACTGCACTTTATTTCTTTAATCATACTTTCCTTTCTCCCAAACTTCAATACAATAGTTTCTCTCTGTTCCCTGGGTACAGTATTATCTCTCTGGGGTGAGTATGTTTCAGTGGATTCTCTGATATCAGAAATACCCCCCGTGGAGAGGTCTTTTTCTTCCAGGACAAATGCAGCAGACTGTGGGCTAATGTGTCTACAGTTATAGAGTTGGCATCCAATTACATGGTGTTAAATTAAAAAGAAGACCAGTCTGACCGTGTGGATCAGTATTTGCGTGATCCGAATGGATCGTGTTGTTGCTAAAACAGTGTTTACACATACTATATGTATATTCACTTTTTGTGTGCTGTGTGATATGGTTTAATCGCTTGCTTTTTTCATACTGAACCTTGAGTGCTACCAAGTGGTCAAGTACTGGTCAAGTGCGTTTGAGAAAGAAACCTTTAAAGGGACTTCAGCTCTCACAGAGCAGCACATCTAGCTTGGATTAATAATAAAGCTAAAAAACCTTGAACAAATAGTGTGCAGTTAAACTCAATACAGCATGCTTAGCAACTAAAGCTGTGAATACGGCCTGTTGGGATTGTGCTTTTAACTGCCCAAAGCTGACTCTCTTTTCTTTTCAAGACTCATACAAGAACATGCCTCTGAAAGCACATTACAAAATGTTAAATATTGATAATGTTATCCTTGTGTGTAAACTTGGATGAAACCGAGCCTAGCGGAGATACATTTCAACCAACCTGCCTCCATCCTCCAGCGTTGGTGTCAGTGAGTTTAGTGTTTGATACAGAAAACACGGGCTAGAACTGGAGAAGTTATGCAGCTACTTTAACCCCTGGGTAAACTCTTATTAAAACACAAGAGGAGCACTTTACACCCTATTTCAACGGGTGTAAAGTGCTCCCTTTGTCTTGAGAGCAGGGTTCACCTAGCGGTTGTTGGGTTGGAATACAAAGACACGCCACAAGCTGTGATCAAAACAAAATGCACATTATGGAAGAAAAGCCAAACATGCCTTCATCATATCATATTGAAAAAACGTAAACAATGACTATCACAAAGTACATGAATAAAAAGCACTTTCTTGTCAATTCATGTCTATTTTCAAAAAGTGAAAAAAAAAATGAAATATCAAATGGCTTCTCCATTTTAATTTTCATATTGTTGGAGAATGCATTTGCTGATAGTAATAATGGATTTTCATTATTATATTTTAATTAAAGATCTGACCCAATTAATGCACATATGAGTTTGAAATGAAGGATACCATTTTCATTTTAATTAAGTCTGACAGTGCTCAGTTGCTTTTGTACTTGTTTGGGACACAAAGGGGGTTTGACAGTGTTCATCTTTGAGATGAGAGGAAACTGATTTCAGATCAGTAAATGAAAATTTGTTCTGTTTGGCTCCGAAAAACATCGGTTTTATCTGACTAGACTGTAGCCCCTGCGTGTGGGCCAGTGAGGATTGTTGGTGAACAGCTTCTCTGCTGATGTCAGAAGGGATTATGAACCAACTTCTCTTCACGTTAACTTAGAACGTGTGTGTGTGTGTGTGTGTGTGTGTGTGTGTGTGTGTGTGTGTGTGTGTGTGTGTGTGTGTGTGTGTGTGTGTGTGTGTGTGTGTGTGTGTGTGTATGTATGCTTTCAGTCTTAACATTAATACAAGAGGGAGAGACTTGCTGAGCAACGATATGTTGTCCTCTAATTGCCCTCGAAGAAAACACTGCTCTCCAGCAAGAAAATAATTGTTTGCACTTGGAATGTGTGTGTGTGTGTGTGTGTGTGTGTGTGTGTGTGTGTGTGTGTGTGTGTGTGTGTGTGTGTGTGTGTGTGTGTGTGTGTGTGTGTGTGTGAGAGAGTGTGTCTGCGGATAATAAATATACCTGGCGTTAGCAATGCACTCCAGCGTCACCTCGCTGCCTGCCACCACTGTTGTGTTTTTGGGTCCGATCACAATCGCCGGAGCCACAACTTCTGATTCAGGATCTGTGACAGGAAGAGAAAATATGAGAGAGAGTTTAAGCAATAAATCCCAAACGGCAGCAAAATGTCAAAATAAAAAGTCTCCAACTTTAACAACTATACACTTTAGCACATCACTCTCTCTTGTGGGCACCATGATACTTTGTCTACTGTATATTCACGCACTGTGACAGTGTCATTTGTTTTATTTGATCCGACGCTGAGCATGCTTTGAGTGTTTAAGTGTTGTGGCTAACTGTAGTCTTGACTGAAACTGCTGTGATAATTGTATAGATAAAACTGAACTCTGCTGCAAAACAGATGGACCAAATTGGGTGCATCTTCAGTTAAAAGATAAATTGTACAAAGCAATAGTGCCTGTTCTGTCCTTGTCAACCTTTTGAAAGGATGCAGTTATCTTGATATATAGCTAACAGAAATTAAAAAAAGAAACCCTCCTGTGACCAGTTGATCAGAGTGACAATAAGAGCCATAAATAAAAGAAGAACAAATGAAAAAGCATTTCACAATATGAAACGATGCCAGCAAGTAAGAGAGGATAATAGTAAGTGATTGACAGTGTATATGAGAAGATGGTATATGAGTCTGATAGAAGCAAAAGAGAGTTTAAATGAAATTCCAAATGCATTTCCACTTCTTATGAACCGCCCTCGTTTCTTATCCCCGGCACATTTTCATTCACGCATACACACCTCATAATTCTCTTTGTCAAACATGCCACTGTTCTGTCTGAAAAACATTAATATACGGGTTATAATGATGTATTGGAGACAGTATGATGGTGTGTGTGAGTTACAATGATAACTTTTAGAGTACATTGGTGTGAATATTATATGTGAAGCATGATTTATTACCTTGAAGGTGTGTACGCGAGTATGGTGGTGTGTGTGCAGGATTGTGGTTGTGTGTGTGTGAGAGTATGATTTATGGCAGGAATGGCCGCTCATAACAAAAGGACACACTTGGATTTTTATCAGTTTGAAGTGTGTAACATCTGCTCAGCAAAAACTGATAAAATAAGTAGAATGGGCCGATGGAAAACATTTAGTTTTTAATGAGGATGTTTACTGCACAACATATTATGTTATTGGCCCTCAAAAAACATATTCCCACTACAAAACACTGATTATAAGGCTAGTGAATGTTAAGATTAAACTTCAACAGTATAATCCTGTTTACATGCAGCCAAAAGTACTCTGAATAACATTCAATCATAAAAGGATTTTTGAAAAGTTTCCCCCGAGTGGCCTTCTTGAATGACTTTGCAAACACAGCCGTCCTATTTTATTCCTTATAACACTGGCTTGTTGTTGCGATATTCGTGCAAATCCAAAAACCTGTAATAGTAGAAGATTTTCTCAATATTTAAAACTGCGATGTTTTTCTTCCAAACAGAAATGTGTTCTTTTAGTTTGGGACATGTATCTGTACCCCAGCTTTGCTTATTTTTGGCAAAGTGTACCATGCACCGAGGCTTTGTACAGCAAACAACACTAAAAACCCGATTGGACATTCATATTACAAATGTGCCGTATACAGTACATGTCCAGTAAAAGGCTCCTTTCTCCCTAATAGTAACAACACTTCCCAAATCTCTTGATAGCCCTTAGTCAAAATTCAAACAAATTGGCAGTTTGGGTGACCCAAATCAAATTCATATTTTGGCGTATTCTCAATACAATATAAGTGATATAGGTGTGCATGTGAACGTAGTCAATGACTTACACATTGTGTAAAGCCTATGTGTATAACCGATGAATGAGGGAGGAGGAGGGACTACAAATGAACAGGCTAAGTCTGATAGGGGTTGGGGGGGTTTTGGGATGTAAGGAAGGGGAATACAGAGGGAAGGCAGGGGGAGCGAGGAGCAGCTTTGATCTCCCCTTTGAAGGGAAGGTGGTAATTAACTCGCTGTTCTTTATTCCTCCTTCTCTCTCTTCTCTTTTTTGTATCGGATAGAACGAGCTGAAAAGTCATATCCCACTGTCACATGGAATAAGACATGTTGAAACACGAAGAGACGCGTGCACGCACACACGCACACACGCATCCTCTCTACTGTCTTGACACCTACACCCTCTGACGCTCTAACTCAGGGTCGAGGTTGAGTCATTAATGGGGAAGATAAGTGAAGTGACATAAAAAGGAGATATGCGCGGTATCAGCTGAGGTGTCTCTCTTCACTTTCCTTCTTCTATTTCTCCAACACACATACACACATATATATATACAAACCGTTTGGTGTATTTCATTTCACTGACCAACATCTTGCACGATGGACATGCGTTACAATTTGAAAGGTTTGATGTCAAAGAAGTGAAGCTGTGTTGGAGTGGAGAGTGGGTGGAAGGCGGAGAGAGACAGGGGGATGGTGGACAGGTAGAGAGAGCATGAGGAGAGTGTCCATTAGCTGTCCACTGTGGGAAGCAGGCAGAGGTCAGGCAGGGACTAGTAGCCA
>NC_136912.1:16386298-16388798 GCF_949606895.1 Notothenia rossii | reverse complement strand
GTAGAAGATCCGAGCCCCAGGGGGAGACAGACACAGACAATGGGAGGCAGTGAGAGGACCGAGAAAGATGCCCGATTTTAAATATTCATCTCTTCCTTCAGCTGCCAAAGCCTCTATCTATCTCTGTCATCGGGTCACACGAGTGATGAGGGAGCTGGGAAGACGGGGGAGAAGGCGAGGAAGGAGCAGGAGTTAAGCTCTCGGGAGTGCTCAATGATATTTCATTAATTTCCCTTATTATATTAGTTGCGGTTTTTTGGTCGCCTGACAAAACCAACAGTGACATAATGAGGAAACGTTTCATCATCACTATGCTGGAATTAGGGCACGTGCAATTGCTTCATGACTGCAAACTTTTTTGATAGGAATAGGAGAGCTCACTGAAAAGAATGACACATGGTTAGTGCGCTAAAAGGGATAAAAGGCCATGTGTGAAAATTGCACAAATTCAATTATACAGATGTGCCCACGAAGGAACATTATAGCAAGTAACACTGTATTCTCTGTGACTCAGTGTTTACATTTCACAGGGATAAACACTCTTATGGCAAGTGCTTTGGCCCACTGTCTTTCTGCAGAGGAGGCCTAAATGCTGTAAAGAGAAAGACCTGCAACTTGGTGTGTTTAAGCCAGCTTAACGCTCACGTGAAAATGAGTAAGCAGGTCGTAAAGTGTCGCCCAAAGAAATGAAGCCTGCGAAGTTAGTCAGGCAATAGACTCCCAGCAGTATCTGAGGCACCCGTGGGTGTGCCGTCAGTGCACTGCTCACCCTACTGCTCCCCTCAGAGAGATGCTGACACCAGCACGGCTGCTTCAGTTCTTATAGCATCTCAAAAGCTCCATCTTCAGTGCAGCATCCACCTGGAGTGGCTTGGAGTTAATGTTCCCCGAAGTAAGAAGGTATTACCGTCACTCTCCACTCCACTCCTAAGTGTTTCCTTTGTGGGAGCGATGAGGTCAGAGTCTTGACACTAAATATACAAGTAACCAGGGGAATTGGTTCATTGCGTTTGTAGACACAATATTCAAAGTTGATCCCTTTTTCAATGATATGTCTGATGTTTTCTAAACCTCCTCTTGGCTGCACGCTTACGATCTCGCACCTACTTCTAGTCGGTCATAAATGATGATTAGGGGGGATTCTTTTTGTGTGGGTCTAAATATTGCTTTGTTTTTTAAAGAGAATGTGACTCTTTAATTGACTTTAACATTACATTCCACATGAGTTGTGTGACTGAATATAGACTAATGTCGAGCTTCAGGTTTTGTCTGATGTAGTCCACTGTGTCGATTTACAGGAAAAAGTGAAAACTGGAGAAACTGACACTAAATAAAACAGAACCAAAGCTTCCCTTGTAGAAAGCTATGTTGAAAAAAGAAGAAGTTGGAAACCGAACCAGAAATGTGTCGAAATGGATGTCAACAAATATCAGATCGACAATATTGATCATTGATGCAGGCTGACCTTGAGATTAGATGTTTGCTACTGTATGTTTTTTAACTGGCCTCAAGACGGAATCTTTGCAACAACGCTGGTGTAAAATCTGTTACAGCATGTACCAACAACTGCTGCCGATGTGACTTGCAGCGAAGCATTTAGCCGAGCAACCCTCAGCTCTGACCTTGTTGTGGGAGTGAAAGGTCGTAGCATTATTTGTCTGCGTTTAGATAGAGAGAGAAAAGGAAGGGGCCTCAGAGAAAGAGCCGGGAAGGTAATGAAAATGTAAATGGGTTCTTTACCTGTTGACCCTCGGTTCTTCTTGCCAACTGTCCATCAGCCAGAGAGAATGAGATGAAAAGAAATGGGACAAAAGCAAAGATAGAGAGTGCGGGAAAGACAAAAAACAGGAGGTATAAATTAGATTTCAGGTGCTTCCTAAGAAAAAATACATTTTTGGCAAAAACATATTACATAAGAACAAAAGAAAATACAGCCGTTTAAAAAGCGTCTCAGAGTTGAGTAGGCACGCAAGAAAAGAACAGTCCTCTGAGAGTAACGGTAAGAGTCGGCAACACATAGAAGCAGAGAGCAAGATATGGATGAGAGGCAGGAAGAGCAAAGAGGAATAGAGAACGGCGTGTTATCATGGAGTCCAGAGGAAGACAAGCTGTTTGCAGGCCATCCATCACCTGCCAGCTACCAAATGTTGTCTCTCTCATTCACTGTTTTCTTCTTCCCTCTATCTCCCTCCTCTGCCTTTCTCCATGCATTTGTCATACGTCTCTGGGTAGCAAGACTGTAGGCTGCAAAAAAAATGATGGAATTGACATTCCACTGGCAGAAAATCTACATTCACTACTCGTCTATCAATACACTACCCCTCCACACTGCTATTCATCCACTCAGACTCTTGAATACCTACTGGGTGTGGGTTTGAGTGTATACAGTACGTATACTTTCATCTGAGTGTGTGTGTGTGTGTGTGTGTGTGTGTGTGTGTGTGTGTGTGAGTGTGTGTGTGTGTGTGTGTGTGTGTGTGTGTGTGTGTGTGTGCGTGTG
>NC_136912.1:16346298-16381298 GCF_949606895.1 Notothenia rossii | reverse complement strand
ATACTGAATTTTAAGTGCCTTCTTTAGAAACAAGTGTTTTTTTCAGTTAAGCTCTTACTGCTTTCTGACACAGTCCATTCATTTACTGCATGGCAGCGAGCGGGGGCGGGAGCCTGGAGCACTGTGACAGATCAATGGAGGGCAACATGTCCTGGCATTTCCTTTGGTACTTCCTTAAGACACTGGCATACAGTCTTTGGTGACTGTAGAGTCTGGAGATACAAATGTGAATAATGTACTAAGAATCTATTGATCACCTTTTGGAAACTCCCTTAAAGGGAACCACACTTTGTCATACCAACAACCAAAGCACAATCTTAAAGGCTGCCGGTTAGGATTTTTTTTTTAATGTAATATAATTAATTAATCATTTAAAAACCATTTTGGGATCCCTGACCAAAATTCACCATCAGATCTTGAATGGTTGTCAGTCAAGATCTGTGGATCTGTATCGCATTTCGAGACCCTTCCTCTGATCGCTGATTCTAGGACAAACATTGAAAAAGAGCTCACCTGAAAAAATATCAGGAAATCTCCCAGAATACACTGGCAAGCTAACATAATGTGTAATATTATACTCACTTACTTACTTTAATAATATCATTGTGTGATTCTTATTTGCTAATGTTTATCTATATTTACTACTTTCACTTCTTTGCTAAGCTTGGGAACATTCCTTATTAAGAAGATTTGTTGCAATGTTGTTAGTTACACTCTATGTGCACCAACAGTATGACCTTCATCTCAGGTGAAGTGAGAACATCCTGATATGGCCTTCCTACCTCCCTAACTTCCAGAATGCTCCTTTCATTATCACCTAGCGTCACCCCTCCCTTTCTCCTCTCTCGGTGTTAAATGTGCAACCTAAACTCTATCTTTCGTCTTTCCTTCTGCAGACTGTATGCTCTCTGTGTGACTGACTGAACTTTATTGCAAGAAATAAAATACGACAAAGACAGCTGAATGGTTTGATTTTCTATCCACACATGTTAAATAAATTCCTGCCACAAATCCTATTAAGTAATCACCTCAAACTTCCTTTGCGAAAATTGACATTTCATGATTTTCCTACCCACAATCCACCTCACAATCTTGCAGAGCTAAGGGCAACACTTTTTCATTCCTAAGCTACATTTTCAGAAAAGTTAGAGCGAGTTGAAGCTGTGTCGTTGCTTTGCTTTCCACTAGCACCTCCTTCACACAATCTGATATGCCTAAAACCGATAGTGTACAGATTTGCCATTTAAGCTTATTTTGGCATGAAATTATTAACATTGTCATCTCTCTGTACAATCATTTAGACTTGGATTTAACTTTCAACAACTGGAAACTCCACACATGATAAGTGTTTCCATCAACATACAGAATTCTCTGAAGGCAAAATGAGCACATATTGAATCTGAGAACATTCATTCTGGAGATTGCCTTGAACATTTGGAAATTCTGAAATTTGAATGGAAAGAAAGAAAGAGTTAATTTTAAATGAGGTGACATTGAAACAGAGTCCAAGTTGATCGGCACAGTCCTCACAGCCAAATCATTTTTAGAATGTGATCAACAATCTTAATGTGGTGCAAGTAATTAGTCTATAAAATGTCAGGGAATTGTGTAAAATGTCCATCAAAACCCCCGAGGTGACCATTTGTGAATTTGCTTATTTGTCAGACCAACGTTCCAAACCCTCCTAGTTTGAGAAGCTTATATTCTCACACCGATAAAATAACCAAAACCAGGAAATAGAAAGAAATAATCTAATTATCTGAGAATATCACCCTGCAGCATCTTGTACAAAACGTTATGTTCATCTGAATGTGAGGCACATCTCATCCAGGTGTACTTCTTGTGAAAGTATTCAAATTGTCTCCAAACAAAGCTATATGTAATTATGCTGAGGGTTAGCCTCCTGCAGCGACAGAGAAAAGCTCCCTCTAATAATCACTTCCCCACTGACTGTCTTTGTGTCTATACTTGAGGTAAAAGTGTACATGCGTGCGTGCCCGTGTCTTCATGTCTGTGTATGTAAAGCGATTGCTCTTGTGGGCAAGAACAGTTAGGCTCTGTGTGATTTATGGCCTAATTGATTAAGCAGCTCAGAGATTGATTGGTCGGGCCTGGCTATAATAGATTCATTAAAACAGTTATAGATCAGTGAGATCTGGCTGCAGCTGTTCCGCCTGACTCCGGACAGCTCGGCCTGGTAATGGACATCATCTGTCTGTCCCTGGATCATAATATGTCCACGTGAACACACACTGCTGCGTGTGTGTGTGTGTGTGTGTGTGTGTGTGTGTGTGTGTGTGTGTGTGTGTGTGTGTGTGTGTGTGTGTGTGTGTGTGTGTGTGTGTGTGTGTGTGTGTGTGTGTGTGTGTGTGTGTGGTGTACATGGAGGCTACACACATCTCGCTCTGTTCTTCAATCACTCTAAACTACCAGGCGGGGGAGAAGGGAGTGGAGGGGAGGATTGTAGGGATGAGGCAGGAGGCTGAGAAGGGCGGAAACTATTTTTGGATTAAAGGCCCTGTTGATCTATTCTTGTTTTCAGTCTCCCCTCTCAATCTTCAACTTTTCCACTCTGCCTCTGTTTCTTCCTTCCTATCCATCCCCATTGTCTTCAAAAGCTTTCCCAATGTTGCACTTGCTCTCTGCTCGCCTCTCCTTCTGTGAGTTTCTCTGGTACCCCATCCCTCTCTGTCTTCATCCCTCTGCTCTGCCTCAGCCCCATTCACTTTTCTTCTTCCACTAATTATCGGCGAGGACTTTGCCCTTAAACCCTGATAAAACATTTAGTTGCGTATACATTGATAGCACAGGGGACAAGAGGATAAACACACACTCGACGCTGTATGACTGTGTGTGTGTGTATCTGAATGTGTAAACGGGTGTAAAAAACGTGGATGCATTTCAGTGATGCTTTAACAAATGAAACACAAAAGCACCACCCACAAAGTATTTCAGATCATGGTGTAAGTAACAAGCTAATGAACAAATGGGATATATGTGTACTTCACATTTAAGCGTTTGTTTTTGTGAAGATCTGCACTTTTTTGTGTTGGAATGAGAAACATAACTGGCTCTATAAATCTCAATGTTTGAATACTGTATGACTGATTGACAGCATGTTGGCATTATTCTCTTTACCCTGATCATTTGATATTGTCAGGGTTGGGTGAAGCAGGCTGGACCCAAATGCAGATTTCAACGTAAAAATACCTTTATTCCAAGGAACGAAAAAACACCTTTATTTCAAGGTCAAAGCGTAAGAAACAGAACACTACCCCGTGACACAGTCAAAGACAAACAATGAACCAACAATGACAGAGAGAAAAACCAGAACTTAAATACACACAAGACTAATCACACAAACAAGAGCCAGGTGAGGAGGGAGGAGAAAACACAGGGGCACCAGGTGAACACAATCGGGTAATCAGGAAGGAGGGAAAACAGACAGACAGCAACAGGCAAGACAGGGGGTGAACACTCTTCAAAATAAAACATGAAACCAAAGACAGAAAAAGACAAGACGAAACACAACACAGACAGATCGTGACAGATATGACCATACACTCCTGAAAAAGCGATAAAGAGGTCTTTAAATTACGTTTTTTCAGTTGCTGCTGAATTGTTGAAGGTTGAACTATTAAACTTAATCAACCTATTTAGTGTACTAGTGATTTTGTTGTGATTAAAATGATGTTTAATCTCTATAATGCACTGAGATCTCAAAGATAAAATATATATATATATATATATATATATATATATATATATATCTAAAAATGTTTTAATATAATTCAATTTCACCAATAATCAGTTTTTTGCTCAATCGAGGTATAGAGTATATCTTATAAATGGTATTTTCCATGACTTTAATGATGTGTTCTACCTCAAAAGCGGTCATATTTATCCTTTATTGCGCAATTATACTACTCTCACAGGTGACCTCGTCCACATTTTGTTTATCTAAAGAGTTACTTCGGGCCGGAGGGCATCCAATAGATCAGAAGGCAATGTAATAAAGCCTTCCACTGGGTTACATGGCACAGCCTGTTGCGCTTATGAAATCCCTTTAGGACAAATGCAAATTTGTTTTGAAATATTCAACAATTATTTGGCAAATATTTGAGTTTCTGCAATTTACATGGTTTATGCAAAGTGCTTTATATTTCCCCACTTATTCTCAAACCTGGATTGTATAATAAATGGTGTTAAGTGTGTCGCTCCAGGACTCTGAGACATGCAGACAGGAGGAGCCTACCCTGCGGTGTGTGGACAACATGCTCTACCCTTTGAACCACTGGCAAAACAAAACACTTTCTCAACTGAATTTCTATTAAATATATAATATCACAGCAAATTGCATCCATATCACTCTCTCCTACACACCTACACCCAGACACATTAAGTCAAGCAAGCAATGACACCATCAACCCTCTCTCTTTGCCCCCTTCCCTTTACCATTAAACATATTTCCCCTTCCTCAGCACCCCATCATCTCTCATCCCATTTACTCATCCTTTATCTTCCTTCTGTTTCTCCAATCCAATCTTTCCTTTGCCGCTCTGCCCCATCATTCACCAGCGCTGTTCTTCCCTTCAATCTCTCTTTTCCCTTCCACTTCTGTTGCTTCAAATGAACATCTGCTGACTGGCCTGCTGCCCCAATAACCTGTTACTCTCCACAGGAAGCACTGACACACACAGACAATCAACGTTTTTGCATGCACAATAATATTTCATTTATATTCTGAATACTCGGAAAATGGTTTATAAAAACGCTGAATACAGCCAGTATGTGCGGAAACAAGCTGGCATATGAACAGTTTATCTCGTTGGGTGGCTCGGTTTTAAGTCGTGGAGACTCACGCATTTTTACACAGTGAGGAGTACAGTCGGGGGAACTATAAATTGTCTGACTAGATGTATACAGCATTCAACATAAGGACTAAGCTGGAATGAAACTCCTATTCACTATATTACTGTCATGCATACTGACTTGACTCACACACACACACACACACACACACACACAGCCTTGGGTTGTAGGGTGTACAGCGATGTGGCGATAAGTAACAGCCGTGTGACCGACAGGATCATTAAAATCACGAGCACCGCTCTTCTTATCTGCGCACTTGACACTTATTTAGCATCCTGTGTGTGTTTCGTGTGTGCTCGTGCATTTAATCTCTTTTAGGGAGCTGCCCAAGTATTTTCCTAGAGGAATACAGATGTCGGTGGTACATACACTAGGTTGTTTACCCCTACGTGCTCCACAATGTCAATGTGTTCCTCCATCCTAACCCCGCTTCTGTTTGTGCGAGTAGACGTTGCTGAACTTCTCCAACTAAACAAATGTGTCGAGACACTTTATGTACACAGTTCACACTCACAGAGCCATTTACACAGTGACCTCCATAAAACATAAATTGTCTCGTCCCTAGGACCTCCCTGTTCCCAACTGCACCCAATAAAATCAAGGGCTGCATCAATGCTGTAAACTGTGTGTGTGTGTGTGTGTGTGTGTGTGTGTGTGTGTGTGTGTGTGTGTGTGTGTGTGTGTGTGTGTGTGTGTGTGTGTGTGTGTGTGTGTGTGTGTGTGTGTGTGTGTGTGTGTGTGTGTGTGTGTGTGTGTGTGTGTGTGTGTGTGTGGTGAAATATGCTCCTGGAGTGTTTATTTTTCTTTGTCTGTGGACGGATTTCAAAACCAAAGGCTGAGTTTGAAGATGGGTGTCGTGCAGAGGGGTATGAAGTGGAAAAGGGGCTATTCTTCCCACCATGTTACACCCTTGGCCTGATTTGGCATAGCAACTGATGTTATCTTATTGTAGGAAGGGCTCTAGTTAGATTTGAAAGGTGGAAATGTATTTGTGAGTTAGCCTAGTACTATTGAACTGTAGGCTGTTACCTAGAAAAACTGTGAGCAAGGATCATGTCACCTTGGTCTTCAAGAGGAACTACAGACGAATAGTCCAAACAATCTGGTGATAGCTCTGCTCACATCTCAATCCAGCCCGCTATGTTGGAGGAGCAAGATAGCAGTTGAGTACAGACCGACAGCTAACACTACCGGATAAATAATCATTGTCATAAACCCAATTTTTTTTTGTTTTGAGGTTTTATTTGGCATCTCTGAACATTTAAGGCTGCACACTGCAGGTTGTGTCAGTCTGTGCAATTACAACTTTAGCTGATCGTAGCTCAGTAAACAGAATAATCATTTACTCCAAATGAATAACAACATAGCATTCACCTCTAAATGTGAAGCCAGCTTTACATTTACAGTAATGATCAGAATAATGAAGCATAACATCAATAAAGCTAATATCAATAAAAGAGATTTTCAGTAAATTGGTCTGGTTCTCTAGATACAGATGAATAATAATCGAGTCCTTGAAGTTGACTTTAAGCAAAACGCTGTTTGAAGTATTTATCAAAGGCACGGTTAAACCTTGGTGAAATTAAGTATGTACTTTATCATTTTTTTATCTTGATTAATTGAGAGTGTTTAAAACTGAATAGATGGAGCAATGACCCCTTAAAAAACGAGTGGGCCCAATTGACTCCCTTGAGGTTAAATCAGGCTCAAACAATGCTCACATACCGTTTAGATAATAGTTCTCAGTTCCCTGCAGCTACAACTGGTGCCTTGCAGTAAGCGATGCTAAAAGAAAGCTGTGTATTATTCAAAGTGTCCGAGCTTCCTGCTGCTGTTCTCTTTGCCTCCACAGCCTCTGCTCGTTCATTGATTCGTAGAAACGTGTCACATCCAGCGTCTGTGACTTTTGCTCTGCCTCCTCTCCCTCTGGACACCTCTCTCACTACCTTCTTTCCGTTGTCTATTGACTATCTTGTACGTGAACGGAAAAGGATTTGAAGACAGTTTAAGTGGGTGTAAGAGCGCAAAATGCTCTGTCAAAGCCATATACATGAGCATCCGTCTTAATCTATTTCATCAGGCTGTAAAACACGCGAGCAATTAAATCCATAACTAGGTGGAACAAGTAGGGCATACACACATACCCACACACAGTTCACTTGTCATACTGACACAGTCCGTGAGTCAGTTTCCTGTTCACCCTTTCATCACTCCATCGCTCTGCCTGTACACTGGGGTTTTAATTATAGAACCACAGTGGAGCCTCATTACACTGAGAGAGGAAGAGAGAGAAGGGACCGAGAGAGAGACAGAGGGAAACAGACTGAGAGGGGAGACCACCATCAACAAAGAAAAGTCTGATCCCTTCGCAACTCAAATCTTGAATATAATAGTTTCAGACACAAGCAGTTGTACCAGGAATTAATCAAAGCACTGATTCATTAGCAAAGCCTCTTTAACAAAACCGCTGAGTATTACTGTAGGGCCTATTTGTATGACTGGTGTGTGTGTGTGTGTGTGTGTGTGTGTGTGTGTGTGTGTGTGTGTGTGTGTGTGTGTGGGTGTGTGTGTGTGTGTGTGTGTGTGTGTGTGTGTGTGTGTGTGTGTGTGTGTGTGTGTGTGTGTGTGTGTGTGTGTGTGTGTGTGTGTTTTACTTTAAATACAAAAGAGATCATTGTAGTCTTCACACAAGGTTGGATCTTTCAAATTAACCTCCCAGGTTATAGATATCACAGACGACAGCTTATTGGTTCTCGTTTGTCAAGGTTTACATGCAATTAAATGCATCAGGGATTCTGTTGTGACCTTCAGGATGCTTATCTAACTGGCCTTTAGACAGCTTGAATACTGCCTTCCCTACGCAATCTCTGTTTCAAAATGATCAACCTGGGCGAAACCATAGTATGAAGCATTTCAATAATCATGTGACTACTTAAGACCAAAGACCACATTATTCTGTATGATAATCAAGTAGCCAGCTTTAACTTTAGGCTATATTCTGCACATAGGTGTACTTGCTTTAATGCATAGTACATAGAGAAAATCCATAAGGGATATTAAGCCTTTTTATTTCTGTCCAGCTAGGACTGAAAAAGGTTCATTACCTTTATGAATCACAACAGTCAAAGCGAAACTTTTCTGCACACCTAGCCATGATTTTCAAAAGCAATCACAGATGGTCACAAAATGATTGCTGCTGTGAAAATTATTAGAGTTATTTGGCAAGAAAGCCTGAACACACTGCTTCGTCTGAAGCCCATGTGGTGTGGTCTTTTGTCTCCAAACGATATAAGTACTCGTCCAACTGATTTCTGCAAAAACGGCTGTCTCTGCCCGACTTAAACCGGGACCAAAATACGTTTCAGTGCAGGAAGATCTCTGCTTGAGGCTACCACTGAAACTCTTCTACAGTCAGAGTGTGGACATGACAGCTGGAGAACTGATTGGGGTGACATTTTTTTATCATGCAAAACATTACATAGATAAGGATGTATAAAAAACTATTTTAAATTAAGCTGTTTTAAAAAAGAAGACAGTGTGCATCAGATTTTTGTTTTTAAACACAAGCTAAAAATTAACAAATGGTTTGTTTGTTCAAGTACCATTCAAAAATCCATAAAAAAGAGTATGAATACAAATGATGAGTAAACCTTCTCATTTGTGAAACTTGAACTAGTTAATCTCTGGAATTTTACGATTAATAATAATTATCAAAATACTTGCATTTTAATTCTGATACACTCATTAGTCAGTTGTTCAGTTTAGCACTGGGTCATTAAATACTGACTCTTCAGTGTGTAATCTTTCATCAAAGAGTTTCAATAAACTCATCATTAACACCACTGCACCACATCGCTTTTTTGGCCTCACCTCTATTCCTAATGAAATTAATATAATCTCTTATTACACATTTTTATTTGGATCTGAGAGCTGCTGCTGTTGCCAGTTATCGTCAAGCACCCACCAAAAATACATTCTATGCAGGGTGGCCCTTTTAGCTGAAGGAGAAACATCTTACAGACAACATCTGACCGTAACTGTGAAACCCTTTGAGCCATTTTTATCTTGCTGTTAAATAAAGAACATTGGCAGGCGCTCCCAAACATTACCACGGAGTCATTAGAGAGAGAGAGAGAGGGAGAGAGAGTCACTGCTCAGTGCATACACCTGCTCCAGTACCAGGGGAGGGAGAGTTGCTACACAGCATCTAATTTGGCTCTCGATTTATTTTTAGGGGTCACCAGCTAAATAGTCGGAGAGAATCACTTCGCCACACATCCGTCGGTACTCTCTGGTTTGACTAAAGGTCTTTGGAGACATATTCCGTATCAAACACAAGAAGCTGCAGAGTCTCTTTTCACATGAAGCATAACGGGGCAGACTGTGGCACGGATCGTTACGTTGCCATGTTGGTTGAAGGGGTTTCTATGGTTTTCCTTGAAGCTAACCAAGGCATGACGCAGCAAAATGCAAAACACCTTGAGCACATGATGAGAGCTGCAGCACTGGAAACTACTGCACACTCGGATGCAGGGGATTCTCTGATCCTGTGCTTAAGCCTTTTAATGAGGGCTCAAAGGTGCCAGGGTCTGTGACACTACAATTGACACACACACACACCACCCCGCACACACACACGCAAACAATCCCATACACCCAAGCCACATGCATCCCACTCGGCAAAAACACAATCACACACTCGCTCTCTCTCGGGACATAAAATACCTCCAATTAGACGCGCCACAGAACAACTGGGATGGGACCTGGAGCAAAGACACACACACACACTCACGGATGTTTTCACACACACACATTCGCACAAAAGGATCCGTGGCAGGCTCTCATTTAAGAGTCAGCGATGTGGAAAGGAAACATCTGGAAGGGAGTGAAAGAAACAAATGATACAGACACACACAGGCGTGCACATAAATAACAACGCAAATGTAATCAACAAGCACACACACATTTGAGTACACAGGGAACCGTGTATTAATAAAAGCCCTTTCAAGTAACAGTTGGGTGTGTGTCATGCACCATGCTGTTTGAATGTTTTAAGCATCTTTCCTGGATGTTAACGTGACGCTGTGTGTGGGTTATCTGGAGGTCAGCTGAGTCAGATTCTAAGTCTATTCTTCAGTCCCTGACAAAAGCCACTCGTCACTCCTCGGGGCCGCGGGGTGACAAGCCTTGCTTGATGGAGGCAGGGGGGAAAAAGGGGGAGAAACGGGAGAAATGGAGTGATGTTAAATGGCAGACACCAGGGGAGTCTCCAACAGGAGGTGTAATCAAACTCAGACAGACTCTCCTCCAATCACCAAGGCGAGGTAATCAAACTCAGACTCCCACCCTCCCCAACACACACATAGAATGATTAAGGTTATGAAAGGTTATCTTTTGTACAATGCATTTATGAACGAGGAGCCGATCGTCCCTCTCTCTCTCTCGGCGCTCGTCTGTGTTGCTCCTGCGTCACTGCCTCGTCTCTGCTTTGGGAATGATCTTCTCTATATTTGCACTCTATTCTGCTACCTCAGTGTTTACAGTACTTGGGAAAATAACTGCCTACTGATTGTCTCTGTTCTTTATTCAGCAGACTCAAATGTATGACTCCTATCATTAATGTGCAAACTACAGTATGGCGTTTTCAAAGACAAACAACTCTGAACTTATTAATAGGGACTTTGTAGAAAGTTTGCATTCACATCTCCCGTAATTCATTCTTTTAGGGACTAATAGTCAGGGCATGTTGGGTTCTACTGCATCAATGTTCGTACCAACACTTCATAGAACAGTTATACCAATTCTCTGGAGAACTCTTTTCCAAAGGCACTCGGGATGCTGTGCTTCCATGTATGCTCATAATATTCTTTGCTAATTTTGCAGATCAGCAATCATTAACAAGCGTGACATTACTGCCTCTCTATAGAAAAGATAAAGGCAGCTGATCACTTAGCGCAAAGCTGAGATAGCATTTCAAGTGCTACAGTCATTATATCAGCATATACTCGTCTGCCACTATCTCCTTCCCTCCCTTTCTTCTTGTCTCTAATTCTGCCTTCTGTTCTTTGCTCCTGCCTTCCCAACATGCCCTCTCTCTATATATACTGTGTGAGATCTGGGCAAGATTATGACTTCTTCATCTCGGGCTGTCTGAGGTCTCGAGCCTTGTGGTCTCGGATGAGGTCCACATATGCAGAGTGTGTCTCTGGGCATGTATCTTTTGCATGTCTGTGAGCTTTCATGTGTGTGTGGGAATTGTCCCTCCGTTGGCGAGCCTCTTTGGGGATATTTAGCTGCTTTAATGGTCTGATGTCCAAATATACAAAGTCCT
The DNA here is from genome assembly GCF_949606895.1 of Notothenia rossii. Taxonomy (NCBI): domain Eukaryota; kingdom Metazoa; phylum Chordata; class Actinopteri; order Perciformes; family Nototheniidae; genus Notothenia; species Notothenia rossii. The sequence goes on along the minus strand of NC_136912.1, from coordinate 16,370,095 downwards.
CCACCACTGTGAACTGAAGAGAAGCACAGAGACATGCCCACACTCTTCTAGCCAACAGGGAGGAAGACTGCGTTCCTGATTGACAGGCTAAGAAGATGTGTCTATGTATTAAAGGGAGACAGAGAGGGAGGGATGATAGCAGGTATGCGTGGAGCTTAATTAATTAGAGAAGGGATCCTCATCTCCTGTCACTAACAGAAATACCCTGAGGCCATTAGAACTCACTCTCTATTTTAATGCAAACACGTGTGAATAGTGTAACTAATTGATCCTTGAATCTGACCCTCCCTCCTTAGAGTGACTGTGTTTGAGTGTTATTTATATATCGACTTGATTTGTGGACACCATGTACAGCACACACCTTGTAATAATGACAATAATACATTTTATTTATATAGCGCTTTTCACAACTCAAAGAAGCTTAATGTACAGCACATGTTTTTCTTAGAGTATTTAAGATGCATCTTATGTCAGTCCGACATGTTCTGTAAACTGTGATAATAACTGACTGAAAATGTCTTCTGTAACACCATATGTTGTCAGCGGTGATAAAAAAATGTATTTCCAGGAGGTGTTTATTTAAGAGGGGGGCTGTTCTTCCAGTGATTATAGAGAGTGACCTCTCGCCAAGCTGCTGAGATGCTATCAATTGTGGCTGTTCCATCTCCGCCACGGCTGACAGTTAGTGCTTTTTATTTCCACTAGTAGGGGCCACACTTACAGGATAGTGGTCAAGGACATGCAGATAATGGATCTGTCAAGTAGGCATGTCATACTTTCTCTGCTCTCTCAGACTTATCCAAAAGATTTTGAATGTCAATCTTCAAACAGCAGGAATTTGAAAAGCAGGTCTTTCAAATGTGACTGCTTCTTTAGTGCAAACGCATGTGGAGCTTGTGTGAAACAGACACACACACACACACACACACACACACACACACACACACACACACACACACACACACGGACTTCTTCTCCAGCAGCAGTTCTGACTATAACAGGTTGTTGGTTATATTCTCTGTCTACATCCGTGACTCACTTCATTAAATGTTCTTTTCTGTCTCGTTCTCTACCAGTGCTCGTTCTCTTGTTCTGCTCTGCCTAACACAAAGCTCAAATCAAAGTAAGAAAAAGGAAGGAATAGGAAATAGGTACAGTATCTCATTTATTCGGCTGAATTTCTGAAGAGAAAGACAACATTTTTAGAAATAGACAATTTGACTGACAGCTGTGAACTTCAGTCTTCAGATTCCGTGCAGGCTGCCTAATGGAATGGGAATGTACGAAAGAAAAATAAAGAGGAGGTGCAGATGAACAAAAACACAATTTGAATGAGCTCAATCACAAGTGTTTGTGTCAGTTCTTATCATGAGTTCAATTTCATCTAATTTGCCCTTAATGTCCTTCTGGTTAACCAAGTGTGATCTCTATCATGTGAAGGTCTGCATTGTTATCTTGCAGCGTAATCAGTGTAGTTTCCTCTGTGGCGGACATCATGTTATATGATCCAATCGCATTGAGACCAGCAGCACCTGTTCCATTCTCCGAAACCAACCAACTGACCAATCAGCTGTTAAAAAGTGTTATATGGAGGACTGGCTTTGAAAATAAAACAAGTATATGTGTTTGTTTTGTCCCTCTCACATCTTGCACGTTGCCTCTTTTGGAAACTTTCATTCTGCGGTTTATATTCAATCCCTCTTTCCTCTATTCCTCTCCAATCTCAATAGGACATTACTGAATCAAACATGCCGCTTTATGGCAAATATATTTACCCAAGAAATGTTTATTGTGGAAAATACACACCTATAAACAGAAACACACACACACACGCACACAGACGTTTATGGCTGCAGACTGATCAGTGAAGCCTAACTATACCCTTACGATTTCTAAAAAGCACCCAAGGGAGTGCTCTACTCTGACAGCTGTAACAAGGAAATGCGCGTATATTTATGTGATTGTGTGTGTTTTCGTGAGTGTGTGTGTCCTTTGTGACAAAGGATGCCAAAGGATACAACCCTGTAAAGAGAATCTAATTAAAAGTCTATACCGCCACGAGGGACACAGTGCTCCATCCCCCTCCCTCCCGCTCCCTCCCTCTCTCCAGCCCTCCTCTCATTTAACCATAGTGAACACTTCAGCTGACTGTTAGACAGTAGAGTCTATCCTCTGGCCTCCAAGGAGAAGTTATATAGAGTGAAGGACATGAAGTGATTCAGCGATACAGGCTGTGATGGAGACACGATGGAGACACGAAGACGGGGGAAGAAGCGGCAAAAAGGAGCAAACATTTCAGTTTGTGTGAGTGTAGCCATTCTTAAGTAAGAAACAAATCTATTAAAATGAATAAAAAGTCACTGAAAACTAAGATTTCAAAACTTTTTAAATACCAAGATTCAGCAGTATTTATAAGGCGAATCCCAGATTTGGGCTACAATACCTTACTTACTCCATCATAACGGATTCTGAAGTTTGTTAAAAATAGAGCGATAATAACTAAAGTTGGGATTAATAAAAATCCATCTTATCTTCAAGCAGGTGGACCAATTTTAGATCCGGTCCCCAGATCGGAAATATATATTTAATACTTAAATATCAAAAGGCTATGACTTTTTCATTGAATGTCTCCTCCACCTCGATATAACCTAATGTAAGAAACATTGACGTAAGAAGGCCTCTCACTTTGATCCAGAAAAGGATCTTCCTATTGATGGCTTAAGTCATAAATGTCCAGCGACAAGTTGTATATCAGCTGTAGTTAATTATCAATTCTGCTAAAAGTTATTTACCAAAAAGCCAAAATAAAACTCACTTCAAACCGGTGTCTATTCTCAAAACAATTTGCAGGGTAAACAAAGAATGAATTGAACTTGAAACACCACCTGACATCAGTCTTTGATCGTGATAGGACAGCAGTTCAGAAACACTATCTGACTGTTGAGTCTTCTCTGATTAAACAATGAAGCTGCGTCACGTCAATTTCCGCTGTTGAAAGCAGATGTTAAATGACCTTTCATATGATATCAATAATGTAGGCTTCTCAACTCAATAGTTCTAAATCAGTAGCTTCAGTATTTGAATCAAGTAGTTTACAAAATTAAGTTGATTACATCAGTTGTTCTATTGTGTCGAATACGTATTTAATCAACATTTCACACTCTCTGCTGCTCATCTCATTTGAAGGTTGTATCTAGTGATTGTCAACAGTAATTACGCTGCCGCTCAAACTGCCTTCTGCCTTCTCAGCCAACAAATAGTGCAGATTTCAACTGAATCTTTGAGTTCTGACTATTTTTTTACTAAACTGGGTTCAGATCCATTACAATGCTATCAAATCCTGACCCTAGTGATAACACAGAGAACCAAAACAAGCTGCCCTAAAGACAAAAAAAGGTTAAACAAATGCAAATTCGAAAGTTTCATTTTCCCAAAGACTCTGGAATCTCCTTATCTACTATCAGTAATATTTGATTATGGAATAAACTAAGCTTCTTTGCGAGATTTAAATATTCTGCATAATTTCACTTACTGATTGTGATAAGTAGCATTGTTTCATACAACAGCCAAAACCTTTATACTTAGGGAGAAAGTAGCTTTGTCAGTCGGTTAAGCTATCTAGCCAAAGCTGTGTGTGTGTGTGTGTGTGTGTGTGTGTGTGTGTGTGTGTGTGTGTGTGTGTGTGTGTGTGTGTGTGCGCGTGTGTGCGTGTGCGTGTGCGTGTGTGTGTGTGTGTGTCTGTGCGTGTGTGCGTGTGTGTGTATGTGTGTGAGTGTGTGTGTGTGTGTGTGTGTGTGTGTGTGTGTGTGTGTGTGTGTGTGTGTGTGTGTGTGTGTGTGTGTGTGTGTGTGTGTGTGTGTGTGTGTGTGTGTGTGTGTGTGTGTGTGTGTGTGTGTGCGTGTGCGTGTGTGTGTGTGTAGCACCATCTCTTGTGGATTCTTGTTTACCTGAGATGCTTAGGTAGATGGCAGGACTTGTCACGTTCTCTCCTGTCCTCTCGTTGACCGCCTCTACATAGTAACGTCCAGCGTCCACTGCAGTGGTTGCCAAGACGACCAGCTGATTGTCCAAAGTGATTGCACTGTAGGGCAACACACAGACAACAAGGGATTAGAAAAACATAATTTTCCACTAAAAGCACAACGGGCCTCCTTCTCTCAGACGAGAACACTGTTCAGACGGAGAAACTGACAAGAGTATTTGGTACATGGATCATTTAGAATTCACAAGGGGGGAAGGAAACATTGAATACATTCATCAGGAAGGAAAGAGGATTCGGAGGGCTTAAATAAATCTCTCCTCCTGTCTCAGATTGATATGTGGCTCATTTTGTGTCTCTATCATTCTTTTGGCCATTTTCTTTGTTTGTGTATTGTGCTCTGTTCTCCCTTCTTTCCACTGATCCATTCTTATTCCCCCACACACCAGCGGCAATCAATACAGCACAAGCATATACACAAGCACACAAGATCTTACACTGTTCTCACATGAGCAAACGGAGATGAGAAACAATCACTTACAAACAGACTTTGTGTTACTGTTGCTTTTCAGGGGAGCATTACAGAAAGAGTGGATTTTACAGGAGACGATGTGGGAGAGGATAGCAGGAGGGAGTCGAGGAAAGTAAAAAATATATTCGTAAAGCTCAGATTTCCTTCAGATGTGTTTGACGTTGTGTGCCTGGGAACAGAAGCCGCCAGGCAGGAAGGGCAGGTTCATGTTTTTAGCGATGCTTCTTGTGTTTTCAGCATGTAAGTGGATGTAAATCTCCCAATATTCTAACCTAAGAGCTGACACTGAAATAAAATCAATATGACCAAAGGGAGAATAGAGCATATTAAAGTGAGATGATAGTCTGTTATTTTTATAGACTCCGTCGGATTCTGTGCCCTGGCGCAACACAGATAAATACTGTTGTGATTTGGGGCTACATAAACAAAAAGTATAAAAGGAAAAAAAAAAAATGCAGTGTGAATGATACTGCACAAAAGAAACCCTTTTTCATTTGGAAAAGAAGTATAAATAGATTTGAAGAGACAATATTTTTGAACAAAACATCTGCAAGTATGCGTTTATAAGCGTGTTTTTTTTTTTCTGTGAGCATTGTTTAGCTGTGGGGAATCGACAGCAATTTTCCAGATCGACACACTGCCAGTTGGGCGAGGTTTTCTCTCCATTTCAAAGCGGCACATAACACTTATACCGACTTGCGTCAACACTACATCCAGCGTGCCAACAGCAGGCTGAGTCCTGTCTCTAAAACATTCAAGTTTACCGCAGGATGTCAAACAACTGCTGCTGTTAGATTGTCAGATAATAAGAGATGTGGTGCCAGGTCACCTGACGCTGCTCTTTAGGTGGTGCTGCCGATTCCTGACAACCAGATAGAGCCCAACTGCTATGCTCTACCATCATCCCCAGATTAGAGATGATTGTGTCAATTCACCCATGACCACAAGATCATCATGGCTCTTTAGATCATACATGGAGGTGTCTGTATGTGCTACACATGAAGATAGAAAGCACTGATTAAACTACATATTGATTGAGGAGAGGAGAGTAGTGGAGAGAGAGTGTTGGGCTGTTTGACACACACTCCCACAAACACAAAGAATTCTTCAGGTCTAATTTTATTCAGTGTGATTTCCCAGGAGAACATCCACAAGAGCCTCAACCCAAACACTGACGCTCTATTTGTGTGAGTGTATGTTGCTTTGTTAGTGCATGTAAGTCTGTGTGCACGCCACCTGATCTCACTGCCCAACATAGAGGCTACAGTTAAACCTTTCCCCTCTTTTCTCCCACGTCCACGGTGAGGATAGATTTTGCATTCTCACCGAGGTCTGTAATGCAATTTATGCCTGTTAAGCTCATTAACTGCACTGAACTGACCATTTGAATGCATCTGTTTTACCCTGTACATGCTGATTAATAAACAGTGAAGGCATCAAAGGAGCTCAGTGGGCGTGTGAGAGAATGCAATAAGATCAATTAGGATAGCATACTAACATCTGAACATTTGCTAAGTTAAAAGTATTTGTTCATGTAGGATTTTCCTCATTTACATATCCCATTGATATGTTCTATTTACATGTGAAATTACTTGTGATGACAGAGGCTGGCGGCTCCAGCACTTTGTGTCACGCTTTCATTTGCTCCTAATTGGGAGGTCTCTGCTTGATTTCCCTTCAAATCGTCACGTGGAACTTTCAAATCGAAAAAGCAACACAGAGGGAACTAAATGAAATATACCAATAAGAAGTCAGACAGCAGAGATTAAAGGACCTACATTCATGGGGATTTACCTTCATAAAATAATAACAAGTCTGTATTTTCTCTGAGTAGCTGGAGGGTGGTTATACAATCCCATCCTAAGAGTTATAATACAGCCAGACACACAGGCAGGCATACAACTAGGCGTGCACGTCAGCTGCTTACCAGTGTCTTTTTTATCATTCAGACTGAAACTTGATGTAGTTGAGATTTAATATTACATGAATTCAACATGCCACTTCCTGCTCTCTTTTAGTTCTACATTTAATTAAACTGGACAAAATTGTTCTGGCTTTTAATTAAAGACAAACTCAATTGTAAAACAGTGCATGACTCTGCATGCATATGTGTGTCCGTGTGTGTGTGTGACAGTTTATCCCCAGGCAAAAGAAGAAAATTAAAATACGGTAATGAACTACATCCTATTCCCTTCTCCTTGTGAATTCCTCCCTGTATCCCTCAACCCCCTCAAATAATAGAAAACAGCCTCTGACTCTTTCACTCATATGCCATTTTCCATTCTCCCACAGATTACAATCTGCATATTTCATCCAATTTTCTTTGGATTTTTTTGTCTGAAGCTTTCTCTCTATCACACTGTTGTCCCCTCTGACTCCATACCACTGTCCTGTCTCCCCCCCCCCCTCTCCCGTCTCCTTCCCCCTGACTCTTTTCAACCAAAACACCAATCCAGATTGGTCTTTCATTAAGTGTCTTGCCCCAAGACTCAATTAATAAACACTCTCGGGTGCCTGGACTGCAAGGCTAACTGCAAACACAAACACAAACACACACACACACACACACACACACACACACACACACACACACACACACACACACACACACACACACACACACACACACACACACACACACACACACACACACACACACACACACACACACACACACACACACACACACACACACACACACACACACACACACACACACACACACACACACACACACACACACACACACACACACACACACACACACACACACACACACACAAGTGTGCCAAGAGCTAATTAGTACACGCATGTTACAGGCAAGAGGATGAGTGAGGGAGTCAGCGCATGAATGACTGTGTTTTCTTAAATTTAAGTGTGTCTAAGAGTGTGTATCGAGTCTAAGGGGGCCGTCTCTCTGCCAATGGGCCCCCTTGGCCCTGTCTGCCCTCCCCCTCTATCTCCGATAGGCAGCGAGCCACCTTTTCAGAGCGCACTGACATGCAGAGGCTGCGGGTGGAGGAGTGTGGCGGGGGGGCCAGAGGAGGGACACTCCACTGTAAACCAAGTCCAGACAGCAGGCTCTTTGGCAGCGTACTCTCCAAAGCAAGTGCCAGCCACGCACACATCATACATACTGGTGTTCTAACACAGTTGGGACCATTCACTGTTTCTTGTGGCCGTTTGAACCGGATGTTTGCCTACGTGTTTTAGTTAGAGGAAACATAAATAAAGTCTATGTCGGACTGATTCATAGTTGCCGTACAGAGGTGCATACATGCTGAACGCTACACAGTGTGTGTGGACCTGCACAAATCTCGTTTCAACTTACCAATTGTTATTACATACGACACATGGGGTTGAGGTATTCAAATGTTTTAAGCATTCCTGCTTTCAAAACGGCCTGTCAGCTTGAGTTGTGGTGTCTTCTATCCCAAAGTAATTGGCAACTATAAAACTCTGCTGCAGAGACTGCATTGTTTTTGAATGCGGAGACGATGGGGAGAGCTTCTGTACCACTTTCATCAATTTAAGCTTTTTTTTTTGTGGCTTTTCTTTTTCTGCAAACAACAGCTGACAGAAAAAAAACACAGTGATGCCAATAATTGCTGTATACCATTACCGTAACAAGTCATCCTTATTAGTAAGGGTAGTATCTTCTATCCTTATTTCCAAAAAAAGAGAAGAACGTATTGTAGCCTCATTCGACTCTATAAGGGTAAGTCATCCATCAAGAAGTACATTTCTGCAATAGTTGTATTCTCGCTGAACACAAAGCTGGTGGTGGAGTATTTTTCACCAATTCCAGAGGACACACTATTTTAGTGGCTGATGGCGATACCTGACATCCCGTTCCTGCTGTAATGCTCTGGAGTAAATTGGGCTCCAGCTGAAACTCCAGGTCTCAAATGGTATAGGGGTTTGTACACTACTAAAATGTGAAAGTACAGAGTGAGGGGAAAAGAGGGCTGATACTGGTGGTGAACAGAGAATAAAGACAATAAGGAGAACTTAACTTTGCAAATTTCCTACAACAGTTCGTGTAGATTGGTTAAATATGATAGATGTGTTTTAGTAATGGGATTAAACAGTCTAACTGAGTTAAGACCAGGAACTGGAGCGCTGCCAGCAGCTCTTGACATTCTGCTGCCAGCAGTCTGACAGTGTCTGCTTTAGTGATTTTCCATGCATAGTTTAAATGAAGCTATTGTTAACACAGCCTGGGGTTTGAAGATTTGTTTTACAGTATATTTGCTGAACATTCTTTAATCCTCTTGCTAAGTCAAAACGCAATCCCTCCAAAAATTATCTTCAAAAAAACCTTTGTTGCAGTTTCTGATTGCTACAAATGTGAGGAAAATGACTAAACGCTATATTAAGAAATAACATCAAATGATTGTGTACATTTTGCAGCTTTAACAGAGGTTTCTTTTAGACTAAACATTTTTTTTCTCAAGTCTTTAAAAGGGATTGATTTTTTTCTTATTTTATAGTGTGTTATTCTGGGGACTAGAATGAGCCCATCGACTCAAACAAATAATTAAAACCTGCTGTTATTTATATAACTTATTGATTGAAACCTTGATAACGGAAAAAAACATAGTCATTAAGTTTTAATGTCCAAACACATCAATAATGATTGGAAAAGCAGTGGTTAAACCGGCCAACAGTTTCTAATATGACCAACACAAAAGGGAGATCATCTTCATTCTTCAGTAAGTTTATAGATATACCTAAAATGTATGTGGTTCAAAAAGTACAAATTGTAAATAATATTGTGAGCTCCTATGATATGTGCCTCATGCTGCATTATGTTACTGAGGTAGCGTCTGCTCAGCAGGGTGATCCCTACATCCCACTACTGGTGTGACATTGGCATCCCTGCTGCAACATCCATTATGTGAGCATCTTGTTCCAAACGTGTTCCCTTTAAACCAAACATGTCTGCTTTGAAAGCACCTTGAATTGCCTTGTGTTGAAAGGTGCCTTGCCTTGCTTTCCTTTTATCTTGTAATCAAAAAAAGGGAGAAAACAAAACTTCCACAGAACAACTGCTCCTCTCTAAAACAACACCGCTGGAGATGAACCAAATGAGGAGAAATAACTGAAGCAGCTGCTGATGCATTACAAATGTGCATCAACTATTTAGAAGGCCTGGATTGTGTCTTTCTCAATTTAAATCAAGGCCAAATCATGTTGGGACTACATTCAAATGATCACAGGGAAACATTGCTGTGCATTAAAAGCACCCGTTTGGCACATCTAGATCCGTACAGTCCAACTACTCAATAATGCAACTTGTTTTCAACTACACAAGAACAGACTACATGGACACTTGACCATTACACCATTCATTATTACAAAAAACAAATGTTTGATAAACCCATTAAAGATTTAACAAAGGTTTTATGAGCAGTAAAAACATAGACTCTGGTTCAGGGCTTTTTCAAACATTTTATAAATCTGAATGAAAGTTTATGAGTTTTGGACTAATGGTCAGAAGGAACAATTGTACATGCAAATGTGTCCTTCCAAAGGGCCTTGGGACAAGTTGACAAATTCAAACAGCCTTGTCAGATTGCCGGTGAAAGGAAAAACTCAACACTGCGTCTCAGCTATTGGCGAGCACCAGTGCTTGGTAACTGCCGACTGTAGACAGACTGTAGGGCTGCTCAATTAATCGTATTTTAATCGCAATTACGATTATGGCTTGCAACGATTATGAAAACAACTTAATCGAAATAAAACGATAATTTTTTTATTATTACTTTTTTTTTTTTTTGGTTTTTCAGTTGAATTATACTTAAAGTTCAGGATAATCAACTGTTAAAAACATAGTGTTCACTTTTTTTTTCTCCAATAAATTGATGTTTTCAAAGTAAATAATAATCGTGATATCAATTATTGACCCAAATAATCGAGATTACAATTTTTGCCATAATCGAGCAGCCCTAACAGACTGTATCTGAGGTGGCTTTAGTTAGATAAACTGTAAACATTAAAGTTATGTTGCTGTAGGTTTCAAGGTTTTCTGACGCAAAAACAACAGAGAACAGCAAACATTAAACCCCAACGAAAAGTACCTAAAAGAGAGAGTACTAAATGTTTTGGCCATGGGCTGCAATCCAACTGCTCTCGTGTCCATATTTCATTTCCTGTCCAGACTGTATTAATAACTCACAACCAAATCTAAAGTTATTCTTTGTTAATGTCGTAGTTCTACATGGTGAATCTTAATGATTTTTCCACTGAGAAATACAGCCTTCATATGTGAGTGCACATGAGACCAATAAAGAGGGAGAAAGAGAGAGAGAAAAAAGGAAAGATGGTTTAGGTTACAACGGTAATGAACACTAATGTGTTTGAGAGAGATTTTTAACAGCCCCTCCACTGGCTCAGAAAACATTTCCCTAACTTTTGCCCTACACACTCCGCAGCTCTGTGACGTCTAATTAACGCAGTGCCTAAATCACAGGCGTGCTTCCTCGATCACCTTTACAGTTCCTCCAAACGGTCAAACGGGCACAGAGAGGCAGACTTTCTGTCGTTGCTCACTGGCTTGGCAACTTGCCTTTGCCAATAAGTCCTCTATAAAACACACACGCACAGAGGATGTGCATGCCTGAGTGTGTGTGTGTGTGTGTGTGTGTGTGTGTGTGTGTGTGTGTGTGTGTGTGTGTGTGTGTGTGTGTGTGTGTGTGTGTGTGTGTGTGTGTGTGTGTGTGTGTGTGTGAGTGAGAGAGAGAGAGAGAGAGAGAGAGAGGACAGACTACGTTTGTTTAATGTCCCCTGGCTGGGCCCGAGGGACAGGCAACGAGAAGTGGAAAGTCAACGGTACAGGAAAGGAAAGCAAAGCAGGGCAAGGGTGAGGTGGAGACAGGAAGAGAGGAGAGAGAGAAGGATGAAGCAAGATGCTAAATAAACAGAGGAGGGATACTTTTTCTCTCCCCTCGCTGTTTGTTCACTTACAGGCGCTCCATGACTCACTTCCTTTCTACCGTTACATCTGACTGTCTCTTTTTCATCCACATACAGGCACTCAGTCATGTCAAGGAACACAGAAAGGTATTTGCTTGTAATGTAGAAAAAACTGTCATAACAGGTCACACATTAAATCTACGGTACAAGAGCACATTCTTCTAAAAACGCAGCAGGATGAATGCGTGCGTGTGTGTGTGTGTGTGTGTGTGTGTGTGTGTGTGTGCGTGCGTGCGTGCGTGCGTGCGTGCGTGCGTGTGTGTGTGTGTGTGTGTGTGTGTGTGTCTGTGTGTATGCAGCTCAGTGACTGTAGTCCCATTAGGTGGATGGATCTCTAGACGAATGGCTATTATCCTAATTAGCACTAATTATGTCTGCTTCCAATTAACCACACAACTGGCGGTGACTTCTCTCGCTGTCTTCACGTCTCAAACACTTTCTCTCTCTTCCTCTCAGCCGGAGAAACACACCTTATTCTCACACACCCTCTCCTCCAGCTGCTCAGCTAGAGAGCCCAGCTGAACAGAGAGCCGGTAATCTTCACACTTGAAAATAAGCTGTCATTTTCTAATTCTGGTTCGTATGACTGTTTGAACCTGAAATACAGAGTGTGACTTTAGACGTTTTATGTTATGCCCTTCAAACTCGCTCTGTGAAGCTCTCTGTAGACATTGAAGGAGTTTTGCCTCTTGGTGCTTATACACAGTTGGTGTTAAAATGGTTACATGGTTGGATTTCTGTTGCATTGAGAACAGTGAGCTATTTGACTTTAGTGGAGCAGCCTCAAATTGATGGCATGAACTAGTTATATGCTTCAAATGTTTTGATATGGTACATTTTCCGGGAATTCAATTAAGAAACCAATTTATAGATTTTAAAAAACAGCTGGGGGTTGCTTTTTAATCTAATAAAGGAAAGTCAGGAAAAATGTATGTACTTCATGATATCATATTGATGCAAAAACTAAAGAATAGCTGGTCTTCCTACTCCTCAACCAATCAACTGGTCGATGGGGGAAAGAAAATGAGTGTTGTTATCTGCTATCTCTAAATTTAACAAAGTACCCTCAGTGCAATATACACATATATACAACTTGCAGCATATTGAACTATTTTATAATTAAATGATAACAACAGCATGTATTCAGACCATATCCAAAAATAGAAGCTGTTGAAGCTTCCAATGTACTATTTTTCGTACATTTCACTAGGTTGTAACATTGCCCAAAATGGCGTAATAGAACCAGATATATTAAAGGGGTAGCTAGCCTAATTTACAGTGTATCGCATAATCCCTCATTAAGAAGTTGAATACCACTATGTGAACGATAGCATTACTGTTTGCTGGTCCTAACTAAGCCAGGGCATATCTTCAACTGTTTCAATTGTTGAGTGCAGCCATTTGACACACAACATGTAAGATGACAGTGTGTGTGTGTGTGTGTGTGTGTGTGTGTGTGTGTGTGTGTGTGTGTGTGTGTGTGTGTGTGTGTGTGTGTGTGTGTGTGTGTGTGTGTGTGTGTGTGTGTGTGTGTGTGTGTGTGTGTGCACGCATGTGTGTGTGTGTGTGTGTGTGTGTGTGTGTGTGTGTGTGTGTGTGTGTGTGTGTGTGTGTGTGTGTGTGTGTGTGTGTGTGTGTGTGTGTGTGTGTGTGTGCGTGTGTGTAAGTAAGTAAGTATGTGTACATGGGGTCCCACTGATGATCCCTAAAAACACAGTCACATATTGCTGTCTTAATAAAGATGCTGTGCTAGCTGTAGCTGTAGGCCACTAGTAAAAGTACCGAGTAACAAAAACAATGCTCTCTGTTTTAGTATCAACGCTGACACAACCACCCACTTACAGCATCTCCTGTAAAACAAGGGTTTTTAACTGATACACTTGTCACAGTGGCGAAAGGAAATCAATACAACACCAAACAAATTATTCTGCCCACAGGTAAAAACATTTTAATCTAAATTTTTCTGTAACAATCCCCACCACACACACTTGCTCTCATATATCCTCTAATGTGCAAAAAGCCTGCAGCTAAACTGTCAGAATGCATCACTCACACTGACCTGTTCCTTCTACAAAGCCATACAGTGTGACAGAGACTGCTGTGTGTGTGTGTGTGTGTGTGTGTGTGTGTGTGTGTGTGCGTGCGTGCGTGCGTGCGTGCGTGCGTGCGTGCGTGCGTGCGTGCGTGCGTGCGTGCGTGCGTGCGTGCGTGCGTGCGTGCGTGCGTGCGTGCGTGCGTGCGTGTGTGTGTTTATATGAAACTGGGCAAACAATACCCAAAACAAACTAAGGGCACAAGCATCCAAAAGAGCTGAGTGCTCCTTCGCGAAATCGACTCTTCTTTTATGTGCATTTAAATATATATTTCAGTGTGCTAACAGAAAATATCTACAAGGAAAAGGCACAGAAGGTTTTGTTGTGATTTTTGAAAGTGCCATGCATGCCTCACCACCAACCGAGACTGCAAAGATCCCTCTTTCCTCTTGCTTTTGTACTGAAAGGCGGAAATGCAGGCACAATTTCATACTGAAATAGGTACCACAATTGCAGTGTGCCAACTTCCTCGGCATAAACAAACCCTTACATTCAACTCCACCCACTTTGGTGAGAGCCAGTTTAGTTAAAGACAGAAAATTGCCCAGGAGGCGCAATTCCAAAATGGACCGCTGACGTAAATGTTATTGTGGATGCTGGTTCGGAATCAGCAGGAAATAAGAGGCCTATGTGAGGGTGAGGAATTAGTTTGAGCCATTCTCAGTGTACTGTATGCCTCTGAGTATATGTACTCTGGTCATGTAATAACTGGTCATGTAAGGAAATAAGTTATCAGATAAAAGTTTTTTATATATTGAAAAGATATACTAAATTCTATATATATTTTATATCGAGAAACAGGCTTGGCCATTACAACATTATGCTATACAATGTGGTTATTTCATAAAGACTATTTATTTCACAAATGATCACAGAGAGAATTTGACTGTTTTCGATGTTACTATCATACTGTGGGTGATGTGTTGTTGTTAACATGCTGTTGTGTGGAGAATGCTGGCGGCACGGTGGAGACAATACGTTATATTTCAAATTCATAAAATGTTCCTGAAATTCAGAAAATATGAAACACATAACTCCATCATCCTCTTTCAGGGTTTATGTGAGTTTCATTTGTAATGTATGCGCACGCACACACCACACAAAACAGAACAAAAACGATGCATTATGTTTTGTGCAAAGGCAGAAGGACATGATTGACATGTTTATTTGCATACACACAGTGGGGAAGAAGTGGTCACTCAAGAAGCATGTGGAGACGCACGTTAATGCCAGGTGTGAACTGACGTACTGAGAGCTTTCCACTTATGATAGGATTATAATAGATGAAATCACAGGTCTAAACAGGGCCAATGTTACTATGTGTTGAGTTGAGGTGAAAACAGCCTAGAAAATAGGAAACCTGCAGCGTGACCTAACACTGTTTGCTTCAATAAGGATGGATAACTCAGTGTTTGAACTCAAACCCCAGGACATTGGTTCACCACCTTAAGCACTGTAAACGCATTTATTTCTTGACACAAGCTCCCAAGTCATAAACACAAAACTCCCATGAGAATACACGAGTGGAGAGGTTGGAGCACAAAAAGTGAGAGTGTAATTACCCGAGTGCAGGAAGTGCTAAAATGTAACTTTTATTTGGATGTAAGGGAGAAGAAACGTGTGACCTTCTGCTTAGTGCTTATTGATCCCGCTCTCTTATCTGGAAGGGGTCATGTTGTGGCTCTGTTATTAACCAATCAATCAGCACTCTGTTGTTGTTTCATCCTGGGGACGATTTAGCTGAGGAAACACAAAGATATATCTACAGTTTGGAGCGGGGCGAACAAACATGGCCATAGATAATCTCTTGAGAGAAGTGAATTCATTAGTTCCAAGGTCTCTTACTGTATGTCCCTCCTGTGTTCACCACCTGGAGCCTGCCCTACAGTGTCAAGAGCAACCATTCCTCAGTCACTCCTCACTGCACTGAGAAGTCTCTCTCTCTTTCTCAGTCTCCCCGCTCTCTGTTCTGTCGATAGGTTAAGAACTCTTGCCAATGACGGATGGGAGTGTGTGCAGGCTATGAGTGTGTGTATGCGTGTACAGTCTGGTCAGTGATGGATGCGTGTGTGGCAGGTAATTAAAAGTGTGATTAGTGTATAATTAAAAGAGGTCTCTGTCTTTAGAATATTTAACGACTTTAGACAGAGGACACGCTCCCGCAAACGCATGCACACACACAAGCTGGCAGGTTGGAGTGTGTTGGTTCAGACATTAATGGGGGTATAATGATTCCTGAGATGATATAGGATATATGCAGGGAGAGACGAGAGGAAAGGCAGATGAAGAGAGATTGAGAAAGAGGGAAAGAAGCGGATCAGACATAAAGACAGAAGACGCCGATGCCCCTTTCAAAGATAGATATCTATAGAATTAATCATCATCAGCACGAGCTATGCAGGCTGGAAACACACACACACACACACACACACACACAACACACACACACACACACACACACACACACACACACACACACACACACACACACACACACACACACACACACACACACACACACACACACACACACACACACACACACACACACTTCTCTGTTTCTGTCTGTTTTTTGAGTGATCTGTTCAGACAGAAGCAGCTGCTCTCTGACAGACTCAAATAGATGAACATAGAATCACTAAATCCATATCCTGCAGGCTTACACACATATCGGGACATACAAACACTCTAGAATTTAAAGGTTAATTAATTAATTATGTATATGTAAAGGCATGAAATGTACACCTGGCATTGGAAATGAAATCACAGGCGAAGCTAATTAAGTGCTATTTGTATGTATTTGTGTCTGCACTATGACTATTTCTACTTTGCACAGACTTTGAAGCACCTGAGTAGATGTGATACTGTTGCCTAGCTAGCAGATATATGAGGTTATATACTGTAAATGAGCAGCTGTGCATTACTGTATGAGATAAATCCTAACTTTAGCATGATAACATGCTCAGAAAGACACTGTTTAGCACTTACAATGTTTGCCATGTTGATCATTTTAGCTCAGTGTCTAAACACATGCTGACCTTTTCTAATTAGCCCTAAACACAGAGTACAGCTTAGGTTGAAGGGAATGTTATCAAACTGACATGAATCTGATCACCAACTTCTAATGGAAAGTTACGCAGAAGTTATCAAGAGGTTTTAATATTAACAAAAATGTCAACGTGCTGGTGGTCAAAGGATCAATAGTTGTATTCATCTTTCGGACTTTTAACCGTTTTCAATCTTAACCACACATGTATAAAGGGCCAAGGAATCCCCCAAGTCTTTAGGAGTCGTCATCTGGGGAAACCATGAATGTCTTTACAAAATGTAGAGCAAATCCATCGGGTAGAGGGTTGAGATATATCGCAGGAGAAGTTAATAGTTTAACCTGCTGGTGGAACTACAAAAAAAAGATCACATCCGCCAAGAAAACAAGTGGATCAAGTTGGATTCAACCTTTTGGTACCATGAATGTCTGTACAGAGTTCCATAGCAATCCATATAGGAGTTATAGTAGATATCTCAGTCCAAGCCAAAATGGATGACTTGGCCAAACACAAGTGTAGCTATTGAGACATCTGAAAGCATGGAAGACAGCTTGTGTTTAGTCCTTGTTTGCATAGAGTTGTTCTCTTACAGAAAGCAGAAGACAGGCAGGGGGATATGCCTGTGTGAGGCTGAGTGCAGGGCAAACTTCAGATTGAGTCACGACGGTGCTACACAACAACATATACCGCTCTAGAAATCACGACACAGTGTACAGACTGCATACCTCCACTGTAGATGACTCAGAGATACGAGCTCTAGTTAATTCATTCACACTTGTATGATAATGAGTGCCCTGTGTGTTTACAACTACATTAGCATATGTTTTGGCTTTTCCAGATACAGATGGCCTTTTAATAGCAGGGGTCTTAGTGAATGTAAATGATGGCCTAATAGCACTTGTTACAGTACACAACATATTGTTTTACTGCTACGAAAAAACAAAAACGAATGCCGATTAGTTGAGGATGATTCAAATATGTGAAAGGAAAACATAATCACGGTATTTAATAGTTTATTTTGCAACTGTGATGCAATCATCTGTGTTGCACTCCTGCAGTTTAGAGAGCTTTTTGTTCCTCCTCCTCCCTCTCCTGCTGCTTGTCTCCCTCCCTTGAGTGTGTGAAGCAGAGTAAGCCTCTGTCATTTGGGAAAGTCATTAAGTAAAGCCTCAGAGTTAATGTCTTTTCTACTTTCAACTTTTGAAAAAGTTTTCTTTTCAGCTCACTTATTGTGGCTTGAAGAAGACAGCTAATTTGGAACACAGTCACAAGAAGGGACAGGAGTTAAGGACAGATGAGAGGAGGCTCAAATTCACCTGATATACCCGCCAGACATCAAGGCTGTTATCTCAGCAAATATAACAACATATCTGACTGCTGGGGTTGAAAATAATGGTGCTATGAACTCTAAAATATCCACCCAATTGGGTTCCAAGATAGAAAGGAAAATGTATTTATTAGAAACATAGTGTTGTTACCTTGTGGCAGATATGTGGGTCCTCTTATAGCCTACAAGCTTGGAAACCACATCAACAGTTTTAAACAAAGCTACAACAAATTGCTTTTGGCAGAATAAGCAATGAATATTCATAGTCCGACAGCAGGCCCTAAAGTGCTGTCTTCATAATGCAATTGTATCCCACTCCACCTTGACAATGAATAATATTACCAGAAAATGCAATGCAATTAAAGCTACCCCTTGTTCACTGTCTCCCTTTGCCACATGTGTCGCAGCCCAAATCCCCATGCACTACAGTGATAACATTACAAATTAAACAAGTCATCTGATTTCAAAATTCATGAATAATATTGTGGAGGTAGAATAAGTTGCCTCTGGCCAAATCGTTCTCTTTTTTGGAAAAAAAGTATTTTGCAAGAAGATGAAATGTATACATTGACGAGAGAAATTGAACCTAAATGAGACATGAAGAAATGTATACAGGTTGAAAAGAGGCAGTCAACCAGTCCTGAATACAATATTACAATAACTTTGAAGGGAAAAGCAAAGGTATAAATAAAATCCTGAATTTGCAAAAGCTACAACAACAGGACCTCAACTATTTAAGGTCAATGTCTAACCTTAACCAACTCGTGAGAGTTTTGCAAATCTTTGGTTTTCTTCTAGAATCTACTGCTTTATGAGTTTGGCCATTTTACGTGAGTCCTTTTCAAATGTCTGCACCTTTTTGATATAGGCCACTCTCACTGCAACCCTCCCTTTTAGCACCTTTTTTCCCCAACCCTATCACCTAGCGTCTACAATTCATGGCAGAGTAATCCTCCCAAAACTCAGCTAGGTATAGCTTATTTTTCATTTGATTTGAATTGTCAACAAATGTAAGGTACTATTGCCAAACCTTGGCTGATGCATGCTTCTTGATCAGTGGCTCAATAATCAGCTGTTAGGCTACCACTAGACTAGAACGTTGATTATAACCATACCACCCCAACCCCAAGTTTGTTGGTATTTAAATAATTATATTTCCATCTATTTATTTAAATTGGTGATCATTTTACCCAACATAATCCTCAACACTGTTCAGAGTATTTGAGAGTACAACATGTTCTGCCTAATATATAAGCATTGTGCTATAAATGGTTAATTCCTTGACAAAAGTACAAATGTATAACCTTTAAACTTGACTACTGACTATTAGTTCCACTAGTGACTTACCAATAACACCTGGCTTTACAAGCCCTTGATGCCCAGATCTTCATTACAATCCTAACCTAAGGTGAGCTCTGAGCTGAAGGTTGAGAGGCGAGGAATTCCAGGATTAGCATTTCCCTTTGAGCTGGGGTCAACATCTACTACTAACTGACAAGGAAGAAGGAGAAAGCTAGATAGAGGCTGAGCACAGAAACAAGAAAGGGACAGAGCCAGTGTCTCTTTTTTTAAATGAAGAGAGGTAAGATATTGAAGGGGAAATGGAGCTTTACTGTAGAGAATTTTGATTCTGTTATTTGCCGCCACATTAGGCGACCAAAAGAGCAATTCAATTATGGAAAGGGATGGAAAGAGTGAAGTGTAGAAAAAGAGAATGCAAAAGGCGAAGGGGAAAATATAAATTGGAAAATATAAAGTTCAGACAGGCGTCAAAAAAATAATTCCTGTTGCTTTATGTCCCGTCTTATTTGCCTCTATACAATGAATCAATTTAAAAATCTCTTGTGAAATGCTAAATGCTAATTTTCATACCACTTCACAGTGGTCTATCTTTAAGCCAATTTCATTTAGTACCATTATTAGTGACAAAAAGGCAATTAACTTTCACACTGTTTCTTGGTTAGGGAGGTTTTTGTAGAAAGTAGATATTTTCTATCGAACCATTTTCAAATCATGACTACAATTACTGATGACAAGCCTTAGCTGTCAATTAGTGTGAGGACAGCAATATGGGTGCCAAGAGGAAAATGATCTCTTTATGAATCAAGCGTTTTCTAGACAACTCTCTAGTTAATACATGGCATTAATAAAAGGGCTTCAAACTCAGAAATAACTACTGATACACGTTCATAATGCACTGCAGATTGATACATTCATTCTGTTTATCAAGTTGATTGTCTTAGAAGAGCGGGGCAGTTTAGCTTTCTAATAAAAGGGAAATTATTACAATAATTAAATGACTGCAAGGCTGCAAATGAAACATTCAAGTATATTGTAGCAATTTCAACTTTCTGTTTTCACATTGTCCATGACAACCATTTACAGATGTCAAATGTACGACGGAGTATTAGGGCCACACTTAGAAAAAACAAACTGAGAGATTTCGAGAATAAAGTCGTAATAATATGAGAATAAAGTCACAGTTACGAGAATAAAGTCGTAACATTACGAGAATAAAGTCGTAGTTTCATAAGTGACTTGAGAAGGAGACAACAGGAGCGTCCTGCAATAAAATGTGGAATGTGGAGCATCTTGCGAAGCAGTACTTTAGTTTAGGTTTCTCAAATAAGGAAATACTTAATCTTTTGGCACCTCAGCATCAGATTATCATAAGTATTAGAACTTTGAAAAGGTTGTGCAAGAAACTATGTCTATTATTTCAAAGAAAGAATCAAACGGACTTGGAGAGATTGTCTCCTTTCTGCAGGAGGAAATGGCTGGTTCTGGCCGACTACAAGGCTATCGTTGGTTACATCTACGAGCTGTTCAAAGGGGATTTGTTGTTTCACAAGAAACGATGAGACTTGTAATCAGGCTTTGGATCCAGAAGGAGTCGAACGATAGCCTTGTAGTGAAATCGGAATGAGCTCCCCGTGAAATCAGGACAGCAGAAAGCTTACACATCTTCCGGCGCAGACTGAAAACTCATCTCTTTTGACTCCACTTCGAGCGATAGAATTACTAACAAAGCACATACTAATAAAGGACTGGCTTATCTAAAGCAGTTGAGTAGCACTTGAAATGTTTTGGCTCTATGAAACCTGATGTCCTTATATGGTTCTGCTTTCTTCTAGTTTGTATCTTGTTGGTCGAATGCACTTATTGTGTTGCTTTGGATAAAAGCGTCAGCTAAATGCAATGTAATGTAATGTAAGTCGGCCAGAAGCAGCCCTTTCCTCCTGCAGAAAGGAGACAATCTTTTCCAAGTCCCCTTCTCAGGTCACTTATGAAACTACGACTTTATTCTCGAAATCTCTCTGTTTTTTTCTTCTAAGTGTGGCCCTAATACTCCGTCGTACAAATGAACAGAATTGAACTATTGTCAAATATTATTAAAGACATGAGTAACCAAGCTCTTTAATGTTTCATGAACATCGAAGTTGAATTAGAACTCGGACAAGACTCAAAACCATACTTAATATGTGAGTTTGTGCAATAAAAGAGGTTCTTTAACAAAGACATAGACGTAGAGGTTTGTAGAACTCAACACATGAGTAAGTAGAGAAAACCTTATAAAACCCTTCATGTCTGGGATCATTTTGTCAATCCAAAAGTAACTAAATCATATCATTATAAAGAAAGTCACATAAAGCATCTAAGCTTCTGGTGGCTCCGAAGATAAAGTTCCAGACACAATGGATTGAAATCAGCTTAAACCCTTTACTCCATATTCATTTCCTGTAACCTTTTTTTCATGTCCTCTTTACCTCGTGCTCAGACACTTTGATCCTCCCCTTTGGCTGCCGTGAGAAAGTGAGTCATTATGAACCGAAGTGCTGCCGTTGTGGATGGAAGACCTTTCAAATGCCCGGTTGTATTTTCAGTGTGAGGGATCTGAGCCTACATGTCCTTTGAGTCTCGCTCCAAATGATGCTGTTTCTCTCTTGCTCTCTGTCTAACACTCACACACACATGCATGTGTGCACACGCTCGCAGACACAAACACACAAAACATCTGCTTGCAAAGTTCAGACAGCGAGAAGTTCCTTCTGTTCAGACCTCTGCTGTGCTTGCGTGTGTGTGTGTGTGTTTGTGTGTGTGTGTGCGTGTGTGTGTGTGTGTGTGTGTGTGTGTGTGTGTGTGTGTGTGCGTGCGTGTGTGTGTGTGTGTGTGTGTGTACAAGAGAAAGCAGCAAAAATAATGAATCTCCCTCTGCTAAAGTGCTGTTTGACAAATTAAAATGAATGAATGTCGAGACACACTCACACACTTCCACACACATACACAAACATCTCTACCACATATGGCTACTTCTCTATGAGGAGGAATATTTCCCAAAAGGCCGAGTCCTGACATTGACCACCTGTGACACCAGCGCTCTCCGCTCCACACGACTCCCCAGCAGAGGAACTGAAATATTCCTCTGCCATGCTCCTGCATAGATCCCTGCCCTAATTTGATCAATCTGTGCGTCCCGCATGGAAGAAGAAAGGAGAGTTCTAATTCTCCTCCTCCTGGCTGTCCGCTGAAAGCTGCTAGCTATGAGAATCCTTCCACGTCCATCTGCCACAGGCCTCAGAGCTAATTAAAAATAGCAGCTCGCTCCTCTCGACCTGGGCTGCAGGTCACGGCGAAAACATTTCAGCGGTGGCAACAATCTCCCGGAGTTGTTTCGACTGCTGCTGGACAGCATCATTTAGAAGAAAAACACACGAAATATGTCCAAAGCCCAGGTGACAATAGAGGATGAAGTGTAGAAAAACATTTTGCAAGGAGGGTGGAAAATTAGAGTGATGGCAGACCGGCATTGGGACGGAGGGGAGCGGGAGTGTGAGTTCCATTAGATTAGTGCAGGGTATGTGGGAAGTGACAGCTTGTAAGATTTTTGCTGGCCAGTATTTTGGGGGCTGGGGAGTTTGGGAAGGTTCATTCACAGACGGGGTGTGTGTGTGCGGACGTGATGTGTTAGTGGGAAGCCACAGTGGGAGGGAAGTTGTGTAAGTTGGATAAGCAGAGAGGGGTTAGGGGCGGGCACATGGACAACATTTCAGAGCGGTGGGGGAGGCAGAAAGTAAGACAGTGAAATGGGGCTGGGGACTCTGGGAGTGATGCATATCGGATCAATAAACTTCATAAACAACATCATCAGCGCGGTCACCACGTAGACAACCAACCGCCAGGCACCATCTGGCCCCGTCTCTCCGGACCGCAGGATCAGCCAGCGTAACCTCGCGCACAAACACAAACGCACACACACTGCTTTACACGCACGGTTACACAAGCAGAGCCGTGCGAATATTCAGCGCGCTCACTTTGACACGCATGGGCGCACATAGAGACGTTTGAGCCAGGTAGACGCAAACCGAGATTGGTCTGGAGAGATGGCTTGTGTGACAGTGTGTGTCTGCGAGTGTGTGTTTGTGTGCAGCAGTTAAGCGGTTTATTCAGGAACAGAAGTTTATGGCTTCTGTAACAGTATATCCTGTGGCATGATAATGACAGTAAAAGAGACAGGGAGTGAGGGAGGGAGAGCCGACGGAGAGAATGAAGCCATATAAAGAATAATTTACAGGCAGAAAGCAGGAGTGAGAGATGAAGCAGCGAGGTGAGAGAGGGGAAGGGGAGAGGAAGACATGTCTTGTAGAGACAAGAGGGAAGCTGTGAAGAAGGGTGCAAATGAGACTTTTCTATGAGGGTTCAAAGGAAGTGTTATGCGTGAATCTTTATCACTGTGTGTGTGTGTGGGGTGCAATACAGAGATGGAACCAGATTAAATTAATACTTGAGGATACAGAAGCGCGATTCACTCGTTCTAGTCATATTACAGGTGTGTGTGTGTGT
>NC_136912.1:16326434-16346098 GCF_949606895.1 Notothenia rossii | reverse complement strand
CACTGTCTAAATGTTCTGACCTTCTCTAAATGCACTCCATCACTTAAGGCCAACTCTTGCGTTGTTTTTAAATGCTACAGGCATCACTGGACACACAGAAGATTCTCAGAATTAGGAGAAAGCACAGGAAGAAGAAAGTGAGACCCCTAACCAGGCATCGGAGATAACTGACCTGTACTGCGGGGCCCAGTCCGTGACGTTAATGTTGTTGAAGGTCCAGCGGTACTGCAGGGGCCAGCTGCCTCCAGCCAGGCAGGTCAGCACCAGCCTATTCCCCTCCAACACCACCTGCTGCCCCCGCCCAGCCCCTCGCAGGTAGGGAGCCACCTCTGACAGAGACAGAGAGGAAAATATGTTATTTTTGTTATATGAAAAACACTGCATTAGTCACGCTTGGACATTTGAGCAAATGTAATCTGTATTCATGCACCGAAACAATGAAAACATAGAATTCCATTCGTGGTTTGTCCTTGGCACGAACAACGTACAGACATGTTTGTTTCAATGTTAAATACTGGAGTCTGCACATGCTATGATAAACTGCACTGCCTAACTACTAACTGTATTCATTCACATCTTCTTC
The DNA here is from genome assembly GCF_949606895.1 of Notothenia rossii. Classification (NCBI taxonomy): domain Eukaryota; kingdom Metazoa; phylum Chordata; class Actinopteri; order Perciformes; family Nototheniidae; genus Notothenia; species Notothenia rossii. The sequence continues at coordinate 16,345,515 of NC_136912.1, read as the reverse complement.
TTATCTAGACCTGCATCCAAGACTTTGCCCTTCTCACCTCTATGACTCTCTTTTACATCATCATTAGTCACGGTAAGAGTAAAGTGGGCGTACCAAACTCTGCAGAGACTCATCTAACCAGATTTACCAGGAGTTTCAGTGGAAATCCCCCACTCCATTAGTGAGGTCCAATAAAACATTTATCACCACTATTCCTGCTGTCATAACATGTACTGCATAGGGAACAACTCATATATTCAAAAAGATAAATATAAGTATAAATAATAACAGTGCAAGAACCTCCTGAAACATATCAAAATCTTCCTGTTTAAAGAAAGGCTACATCTTCTATTACTCTCTATAGTATTATGTGTTTTCAATAGGATTCAATTAAACCCAGGATTAATGGTGCATCTTTAAGGTAGCAAACACATATGGCATATGACACATGTCAAAACACTCGCCCCTATTGTTTTCCATGTAAGCCCACACACCAGCAGCATGAATCACAGTGTCAGCATGTCCTATTTCCCATTGACGCGCATCAATGGACCAGAAAAGCAGCAATTTTATCACATTTACTCCCTGGAACAACACACTGTAACTTGACTACGTCTTCTGTCTGCACCGAGCATCTGCTGTGTGCTGCTGGCATCGGTTGAATTGTATCAAATGCCAGTGTATATTGCACTTAAGGCTTTGTACGAAGAGAAAGGTCAAACAATGTTTCACACTCACTCTCAACCCAAATGTATAACAAGGTTGGACATCCTATCGTTCAGGTGTGATGTAATCAAACCGGATAAAGTCACGCTCACTCACGCTAGTGGCATGTTAAGAACATAACCTTTCAACAATGGCTCTTCCCCTCCAGCTCACTTGTTGTTATTGAGACACGATGTTTTCTCACTTACAAACCATATTTACTCGCTGTACCGTCGCTGCTGCTTCTGATAAGGCTGCTGAATCGCTGGCTTTGACTTGCAAGGTGCATTTGCTGAATGGCTGGGCTGCAGCTGCTGTCTAAACAATGGCATCCAGTCTTTAACTCTTGGCTCAGGTGCTCAGACCTGGCTCCCCAGCTCACAGCATTAAGGCTAAAGTGTGTGTCCACGGCAACTAGCTAAAGGACCTGTCAGCATCTGTTGGGGCCTGGATCCACTAAACAAAAATCAGCATCTGGGTGTACGGTGTACGGTGAGGGGGGATGGAGACACAAAGATTTATTGAAACCATCAACCATTTACACACACATACACGCACCAGCTGGGTTAGGAGGGGGCAGGCTTATCTGCTTGCTACAGTATGTATGGACAGGTCCATAACTCTGAGGCAGAGCTTTGCATTCTCTCTTTCTCTCTCTCCTTCTCCTGTCAACTCAATCTTCTCTCCTCCCTGCCAATTCAACTTTCTCAGTTCTCTGTCTCCTCCAGCCATTTCATTTTGTCCCTTTTTCCCTCCTTATTCCCTGCAGATGTCTCAGGGCCACTTTTTCTTCCCTGCTTCTCTTTCTCTGCTTTCCACTGTTTCCCCCTCTCTCTCCCCTGCTCTCTTTTTAGATTGATTGCTGCCCGCTCTGAGCACAAGAGGGAAGTGTTCCATCTATGATAGATTTATACAGCAGTCTGCGCGGTGGGTGTGTGTATCTGTGTCTGTGTGTGTTGGTGAGTATAAGAGAGAGAAAGAAAGAAACGGTGTGTGAGCGTGCATGTGAGTGTAAGGATTTATTTGGAATATTCCGTTTCTAGAGACGATGGCTGGCAGTGCAGACTCCAATGTCAAACTGCTGACCAGCACAATAACTCACCGCTGCCTGCCTATGTGTATAAGTGAGAGAGAGAGAGAGAGTGTGTGTGTGTGTGTGTGTGTGTGTGTGTGTGTGTGTGTGTGTGTGTGTGTGTGTGTGTGTGTGTGTGTGTGTGTGTGTGTGTGTGTGTGTGTGTGTGTGTGTGTGTGTGTGTGTGTGTGTGTGTGTGTGTGTGTGTGTGTGTGTGTGTGTGTGTGTGTGTGTGTGTGTGTGTGTGTGTGTGTGTGTGTGTGTGTGTGAGAGCAGTAGAGATGCAGCCTTTTCAGCTTCCACAATGAGACCCTAAATTATAAAGGTTGGCTCATGAGCGTACTGTACAAATAGCAAGTTGCCCCTCCATCCATTCCACTTATCTACAACTTTCTTCATACCTTGAACAGCTGCACATCGAATCCCCTCCCCAGCCCCCTCTACTCCTCACGGCCATTTAAACCTCAGTCTACTATAAAGGGAGTCCATTAGGAAGTATAGATAGAGATATAGAACAGCACATCTGAGAGGAGCAAGGTCAGCTAACAGCCCGTTTCACTCACTGCTGTCGTCTGTCTCCCTCTCTTCCCCCGATGTCTGTCTCTCTGTCACTTCGAATCAGCTTGCCACTCCCTCACATTCCCCCCCCTCTTCCTAACCTGTCTGTCTTCCTTGCCAGCTGTACCAAACCAACCGACCACCTGTCTGTCTGTCTGTCTCCTGTCTCTGTTCCTCCTCCTGTCTCATGTTGCCCCTCGGTCCATCTCTGTTGCAGCTCAAGGTCTTTGCTTTTTGTCTTTTGGGGAGGAATGTCGCCTAACAGAGAGATTGGCCTCCAAATGTGACAGGAGAGTCAAGAGGCAGATTCAAACACACACTTCTCGGCTGACGCAACATGTGCGTGTCCCCGCTCCCCGGGGGCTGGTCTCATGGAGCTGCTTAGGCAGATTCTGGGGAGGAATTCAATTTGCCGAGGAGATGAGTGCTGATAGAGGGGAGAGGGAGGAGAGGACCAGGGTTGCTGCTCCAGGGCTGATCGTCCACTACGATGTCACCCTCTCTCCTCTCCTCTTTGTCCCTCTACACTTTTACAGTGAGTGTGATTGAAATGAGTCCCTTAATGACTTGTCCTTTACAAATGGTCCAGTAACGATCATTATTCTTACACCGTGCTGCATTAAAACATCCCAAAATGAATCCAGACTTTTACTGCAGCAGCTGGTGTGAGATTTTCTCTGGCTGGGTATGAGGTCAAGGTGCCGTCTAACTGCTAACAGCAGGGGTACAGGTTTGATTACTTTGTGTTGGAAGTGTTACATTTAGGTGGTCCAAAAAACCCATAGGTGTTGGGTTTGCATTCAGCTTGGCATGGGGAACCCTGTGGTGTAAATGCTTTTCAGAGCACTGACATGAGTGAGAGAGCGGGGATAAAACTGAAGTTGAACCGCTGATCTGATTCCAACAGTGCCTGATTAATTATTGGAAATGTGTGTACGTGCGGTGTGGGTATGTGTGTGTGTGTGTGTGTGTGTGTGTGTGTGTGTGTGTGTGTGTGTGTGTGTGTGTGTGTGTGTGTGTGTGTGTGTGTGTGTGTGTGTGTGTGTGTGTGTGTGTGCGTGTGGTGGGTCAGAATTAGGGTCACTCATTCCAGAAAAATCACTTTATCTTCATAGAGCTGAACCCCTACTGTGAGACAGGGCTGGCAGAGCTGGCTATAGACTATGAATACTGATTCACTGATAGTGTGTGTGTCTCTCTCTCTCTCTCTCGCTCTCTGTGTGTGTGTCTCTCGCTCTCTATGCCTTCTTGATGCATGAGGTTCAAGGGGAGAAAATAAACTAAATCAGACTCTTTTATTACACCTACATTTTCTATGAATAAGCGGTTAAAAATTGCAAGCTAGGCAGTTTTTACTCCCATGGTAACAGCAATCTATTTGATTATGGGGTGCAAATGAGTTCTACTCCCTTTGTAATCTAATAAGTCTGCCAGCACTAGTTCCAGCAGGCATTTAAAAACATCTAATTGGACGGACAGTGTGTGAGGCGGCAGAGAAAGAATTATGAGTTTCACATTTTGGCGTGTTGCTAGCAGTCGGAAAAATAGGGTCGGAAAACAGGCTAATTAATTGAACAATTGGGCTGAGAAATTAGGTTTCATTTCCAATGTAAGAGTTCAGATAAGTCGAGCAAAAATACATCACAAATGCATCTGAATTGTATACGTTTAATTGTCTGTGATGCTGTTGGTATATTGTATACAGTATAGGAGAACAATTAAGACGACTGGACACTCACAATTGGATAGTTTCAACAAAATGCCCATTGTTTATTGTTCCTGTTTTTCTCTGTAAAGCGACCTTGGGTCCCATGAAAGGTACTATATAAATATAAGCTATTATTATTATTATTGTTTAAGTGTAGACTTTCAGAAGGGGTCACATATTGACGCTGAGTACATGGAACACTCTACAAAACAGCTAGAGTATGATAAGCGTCACTTTGTGAGGCAGCCTAGAAATCCAATTGGAACACACATATTTGAAATGTTCCGGCATCAAAAATAAACATTCACCAAAACAGTTTCGTCAAGCTAAATTATTCTGCACTTCGCAAAAAAAAACACCCTGCCTTAAACTAAAGAAAATGCAAAGTGTAGTTGAAATGCTGGATATAGAGAGACGAGGGCAACATCACTCTGCAGAGAGGGCTGTCGGACGGTGAACTTCACAAGAGTGAGGTGAATTTCAGGTGAGCAGGGGCTCTGACCTGAAAGCTGATGAATATAATTCTCTCTCTGGGCACGCAGCGCAGTTTTATCTTTTCCAAACCATTTCTCCTGCCAATGGATGTTGACAGTTCCCATTCCAGTCGTACAAGTCAAACAAAGTAACCCTAATGTGAACGATGGGCAGCAACTTTACAGAGAGACAAATGATGATGAGACATGTTGTCACAGTATGATTGTATCTCCTGAATGTCAACAGCAGCTGGTATACACCGGAAGGGAACCAGTTTATAAGATCAGTGGTGATGCCGGAATCCTGACTATAATCAGTCTTAATGTGTTTCCCTGTGGTTAGTAAACACAACAGATAGACGACTCGTTGTCTCTCGTCCATTTGAGAGCTTTAACTGAAGGAATCTACGGAGCAAACAAGATGACACTTAAGCACAAAACACCTGCTGTCTTTCATGATGATAAAGTCAAAGCGGCTGCAGCTCAGACACTGATCCCGACAGGATCAGCTGAACTGTCAGACAAAGTGTCTATCGGGATATGAGTTTTTTTCCGGACTACAATCCTGGACAGAAAACAGTAGAAAAGCCTGCAAGAGAGAGCTGAATGCTTCCTCTGGTTCATCCACTGCTAGATGTAGGAGAATAGTAGGTGTGGAAACCAGGATGTGAGTGTAGACCTTTGATCAGGAGTTTAACTCGTGGCTTTTCAAGTTTGCAGCTGTTTCAATTGACTACTGAGTGTCAGATTCAGAAGAGAACAAAGCATCTCTCACTGAAGGCCGGATAACACCCTTTAACCTCTCTTCCTGCTCAGACAGCCAATCACAGCTCCCTCCTCCCAGCTTCTTCCTTGCCTGCTCCAATCATGGTTTTCACTAGTTTGGATTGACAGCTGTCTGTGAGGAGGTGACAGACGACTGACTGATCCTGATGTGCTGATTGGCAGATGTCAGAGCAGGAGAGATAAAACGTCACACACACACACTCAAAAAGCACACGAGTAGATACAAGCTGAGGCCAAAAATACAGACGCACTGAGAGTTACAGACTTTTCTTAAAATACCTCTGCAACAAAAGGCTTTCAAGGAGAAACACATTTGGAAAATAGGCAAATTGCAGCTGTTTCAGCCCGAAGTCCCATTAATATTCAGTGGTGTGTGACGCAGGTGCAATAGCAGGTGAAAGAAATGTACCTATTAAATACTTTATTATATTAAATATGATCATTATCCAATTTGGACTGTGCTCATTTAGTGACTTGCCAGTGTGTAGTTTTCTTTAGAGGTAGCATATGCCAGATGTTAACCAAAACTGTGGATACAAATCTAATGTCAGTGTAACTGCAACTGTATGTATGTATGTATGTATGTATGTATGTATGTATGTATGTATGTATGTATGTATGTATGTATGTATGTATGTATGTATGTATGTATGTATGTATGTATGTATGTATGTATGTATGTATGTATGTATGTATGTATGGATGTGTATGTGTGTGTGTGTGTGTGTGTGTGTGTGTGTGTGTGTGTGTGTGTGTGTGTGTGTGTGTGTGTGTGTGTATGTTTGTATGTTTGCATGTATGTATGTGTGTTTGTATGTATGTATGTATGTATGTATGTATGTATGTATGTATGTATGTATGTATGTATGTTGTATACATTGTTGGGTACCAGAAATCTAGTGTAAAGTTAAAGGTTAGTTTATTTAAATAGCAGATTTCAGACACAAAGGCAATTCAAAGTGCTTTCAAAGGCAATAAGACATAACAATTCAAAGCAAAGTCAACCTTCAGTATGTTCAAATTGAATAAACTGCCTGAATGTATAGTTATAATCACGATGACTTTGAAGGCTCGCCATATTAAAGGAATACTTAACCCTTTCAAATGCAATGTGTTCAGTGTGGTTTCTATTGAGCTCTTCGTCAGATTTAGGCCTGGAAGTAATTTGATAAGTATCGTGTCGAGGATCTGTATTTTTCTCTTTAAATATGTATTCATTTCAGCTGTTAGTGCTGTTAACGCTCTACTTGCATCTCTATGTACAAAAACCTTTAAGGTCATCTCAAATTGAGCTAGCCATCCCCCCTACAGCTACGGAATATTAGTCATTGACTTCACCTACCAGCTATAGCATCACACAAAATGCTCAACGAGAGCTCAAGTTAATTATTTGGTGCCACTTAAGGTCATTTGTGTTTGTATTCAATAAAATTGGACAATTTTCCACTGTACATCTGGCGGAGAAGAGTAGTGAAAAACAAGGTGTTGGGGAGTTATGTTGTGGATGCATGGGGTCATTGCAGTGCACGCCTATGAATGGGGGAGGTAGAGTCAGCGATGGGGGGGGCAGTGGGGAGATATGGAGGACGGGGGAGGAGAACGATGTTAGGGGCAGGGTTTGAGGTAATCAGATGGAAGAGTCTGCGATCAGTGATATTTAAGAGGTGGGCCACACTGCAGGGTACATCTGCTACAACACACACACACACACACACACACACACACACACACACACACACACACCACACACACACACACACACACACACACACACACACACACACACACACACACACAAACAACTCTGTCAGCTCCTATCTCCTGATGAGCAGACAGGCGGACAGGAAGAGAGAAGAGGTGAATGAGAGAATATAGGATGAAAGAGAAATGAGTACCCCCCACCCCCCGCTGAGAAGACCGCCTCTTCTATCTCTGAAGAAAGTTGTGTACACTGTGAACACACCTCGATACTTTTTGAATGACACACACAAACTTGCACACAATAATTATTCCTATGTGTTACTCTGCGCTTTCATTTCAGCCCCCCAACTCCCCCTTCCGCTGCCTCTATTTTACATCCTCTCATTAAAAACAGTCTTTCTGCAAGGTGAAAACAAACTAGTATTTACACCAACACACACACACACACACACACACACACACACACACACACACACACACCCCCACACACACACACACACGCACACACACACACACACACACACACACACACACACACACACACACACACACACACACACACACACACAGACACACACACACACACACACACACACACACACACACACACACACACACACACACAGACACACACACACACACACACACACACACACACACACACACACACACAGACAAACACACACACACACACACACACACACACACACACACACACAGACACACACACACACACACACACACATACACACACACACACACACACACACACACACACACACACACACAAATAGTCCGGAAAGTGTGCATGCCACCTGTACAACCGTGTCATGGTGGGTGTGGGCATTACCAGTTTGTTCCTGAACCTAGCGTACACCATCACAGCACCACTTTCACTTCACAGCCAACGGGTTTCACACACACACACACACACACACACACACACACACACACACACACACACACACACACACACACACACACACACACACACACACACACACACACACACACACACACACAGACACACACACACGCACAGATAAACCTATACACAGATAAAGAGAACCAACTGAGTTAGCTTTGTGTGATCTTCAAGTGTACATATGGCCCTCAGAGAGAGTAAATACAGTATTGCTTAAACTCCCACCTTCCCGCTTGTTCTGTCAGTTGTCTGCCAGGCAGTGATTTTAAATGTCTCGAAATGGTATTTTCCGCGGCCCTTCTCGTCTCACAGTCTTCTTTCTCACTTCCCTGTTTAGCTAAATTCTTCATCAGCTAATCTTTTAGGTGTTTTTTTTTTGTGTGTGCCTGTCCCCGGGACCCGTCCACACACCTGTCTGTGCGAGCCATCATCCCCTCTGACACCTGTCACTGTCCTGACCTTGGGCATTGTGGGCTACGTGGTTTTTGAAGTGATTGACGAATGGTATCCTTTCATTCATTATTGAAGGTGGAGATCAAAACCGCAGGATATCACCGTGACAGCCCGGCAGACCAGACAGAGGTAAAGGTGGTGGGGGGAGGAGAGGGGGGGACAGGAGGGAGAGAGAGGGAGAAGGTCATCTGAGCAAATAAGTGCAGGTGAAAAGTGAAAGTGCAGCAGGGGAATGCACAGGGAGCAGGAAAGTTGGGAGAGAAGGTGTAGCATCTTAAACAGAAACATTACTTTTGTGTTTCCCTGTAGCATTTGTTCAGAGATCCTGAGGCTCACAATGTGGCCAGCTTTCGGCTTACAAAGGTTTCATTCATCGGAAATAGTATTCAAGCCAGACTAACAAGTAGAACATGTGAATTTACTTGATCATCTATCTATTTCATCTTGCAACCCTCATTTTAAACTTTGCTGGAGACACTGAGGTCACATGTCAGTGGTTAAGTTCATATTATACTTGGATGGTGTTTCCCCTTACCTGCATTTTAAATGTAATCTCCATGTTTAAGGCTCTGAGCTAATAATGGTTTCCCACCTTTCGCTAATTAAAATGTAAGCTGCTCTTAAAAACTCTCATACGTACGCCATATCAAAACCCAAATCTGGTGGATGTAAGACTTTAAAATAGACCAGAGTGAACGAGATAATTCAACATGAACAACACTCCGAGTCAGAGAGTGGAACTGCAAAGCTACACCTGAAAAGGTGCCAGGTTCTGACTGTCTGACATCACCCCACAAAGGAAAACCAATCTGAAGACTGTGGAATCAAACCCTCAGGGAAACACTGACGTCAGTCCTGGAGATGAGTATTTATACCTTCCCTATTATACTGGTGCCAAAAAAGAATTCAGGCAGAAACCAGAAGCACGTCCAGTGTCCATCCTCACCGTAATCTCTCAACTCTGTCACAAAGTCTTTTATAAAATTCTGCCTTCATCAGTCTCCACTTTCCTCGCTGGTGCTCACTTCCATTCCCTTTGTATCCCCACCCCGTAGCATTGATTTTGAGCTGGACTAAAACATTGCTCTCCATTCAAAAGGAGTGCATGTTATGTCCTCTGGCTATGCCACTGACCTGAGGGGGCGCAAAACACTGACGTTTCACTCCTCTGACCTGCTGCTCATTCACTGCTGTTGTGCCTCTGCACTTTTCTCCACAGATTTCAACTCATTTGTTGTTGCTGGGTACGTGGGAAGCATTTTAGGGTGTATATAGTTCTGTGTTCATCCCTGTGTGTGTGTGTGTGTGTGTGTGTGTGTGTGTGTGTGTGTGTGTGTGTGTGTGTGTGTGTGTGTGTGTGTCTGTGTGTGTGTGTGTGTGTGTGTGTGTGTGTGTGTGTGTGTGTGTGTGTGTGTGTGTGTGTGTGTGTGTGTGTGTGTGTGTGTGCGTGCTGCTTCTGTCGCACTGTGCATGAGTCCATATGCTCGGGGAACGCAAGCATGCGTGTGTGTAAATGTGGATGTTTACTTCCTCCTTTCCACAGTGACAACATCTGCCACCAACTGCAACACACACCATGTCTCCGTCTTCTCCCTCACCCTCCTTTTCTTCCTCCCCCCCTCCTCCCTCCTCCACCCCTCCTCAGACAAGGGCAGCACAGTGACACACCATTTGAAGGGCAGACTGTCTGTGTAAACGTTTCTTTTACAGAATCGCATGAATTCAATGAGACTGACAGATGTCCTTGCCAGGATACAATATGACTATTTTCTCAGTGTTTATTTACTTTCAGGTTTTAAACATATGCAAGAGCTTAAGCACAAATATAGGCGCACATAGAGGATGAGACACGTACCAATCCCAGCTAAGATATCTCCGGTACAAGCAAACAAGTCGACTGATAATGACTAAGACAGCCCTGAAGTGTTTGAGGCATGCTCATTGTTTCCAGAATAATTCAGTGCTTTTCAATTGCTCAGGGTATCTGTGAGTTATGAGATGAAGTGTTTATTTTTAGATTTATTTTGGGTAAAACATTTATGAGACACTTGCAAAGGTGGTTTAAGAGATTCAAAATATCTTTTTTCACATAATCTTTGAGGAGAACTTCTTTGCAGATCTACTTTTGTCATATTCCCCATAAAGTCATTAGTAGCAGTACTTTTTCCAGTTTACCAAGGGGAGTGGTGGGCGACTCAGTCATTACTTTCTCGTAGTTTTCCTTCCACATCAAGTAAGGATGACGCCGGATTGACTTCTAACAGCAGGCATAACTCATGCTTCTAGCTATACCTGCAGCTTTCTACTGATATCTGGAAGAAAACTGCAGGCCATCGCAGTGATATTCACGACAGGACTGAGCGCACAAACCTCCACAAGTGAACTCCAGTGGTGAATGTAAAGCTTTCAGGAGGAACTGAACTGTTTCATAGCCTTGGCTCAAGAGAAAAAGAAAAAGAAAAAGTTCAAACAAACAACACAGTCATCAGCACATAAAGCAAAGAGACAGAACACCTCATTTAAACTCTGCATAACCTGTGTTCATGTCAGGGTAGATACACAAACACCGTGTGAACCTATGTGTGAGTTTGTGAATCACTGGACTTTAAATAAAACAGTCTGAATGTGATTACACAACGACTCGGGTTCTTTTCTGTTTCTTGGTCAAATTCTCCGTAATGCTATTTGGAGATTGCTTCTGGCAGATTGAGAAAAGAGAAGGGGAATGAATGGCTTGAATTCACTTCTTTTGATAAAGTAAGATTCATTTGGATAAGAGGTACTTTATTGATCCCAAATTGGGGAATGCTTGCGTTGCAGCAGCATAAAAAACTAAACAAAGCATTACACATAAGTGGAAATTAAAGGGTAGAAATAAACAATACAAGAAATTAAACTTCTTAAAATAGAATTAAAACAGCATTAAAAAGTAGAAAATATAAAGTAGACTGTGAAGATAAAAATCTATAAACTCGATTGAAGGGCTTTAGACACAATATAAAGCAGGATATTAAGTGTCTCGTTAAACAGCATGGCCATGCATCTGATTCAAGAAAGAGCAGACACCTAACCTCGCCTACCTCTTCCTTCAAACTTCTCTCAGATGTAGTATCTACATAGACAACAACCCACAGAGGATAGGGTCACCCTGGGGAATGGTCATGGGAGAGAGAGAGAGAGAGAGCTGTAGCTGGGAGAAGCCCTCTCCCCTTTAAGCACATTATGGGTGAGGGACAAGAGAGGGTGAAAGAGAGAGAGAGAGATGTTTGAAGACTTCAAAGCTAGCTAGGAATTCAAAGTTCAGAGTTTCATCCTTGAGTCTTTTTGTAATCTGTAAGTCAATGTGAAGAGGTGTGTGTGTGTGTGTGTGTGTGTGTGTGTGTGTGTGTGTGTGTGTGTGTGTGTGTGTGTGTGTGTGTGTGTGTGTGTGTGTGTGTGTGTGTGTGTGTGTGTGTGTGTGTGTGTGTGTGTGTGTGTGTGTGTGTGTGTGTGTGTGTGTGTGTGTGTGTGTGTGTGTGTGAGGAAAGAGCAAAGCAATGTTAGGTAGATCTTGCAGGTTTCCCTCAGTCATTACACAAGCTAGTGGATTTAGAATATGCTAGTAAGCTACTTAAAAAAAAGGAAAATGTATAGAGGCATTGGTATTCTGTACTTCTTTTCCTTTTTAGTGCAGTTGAGCTACAGATAAAAGAAAGAGGAGTGACTTCAGGTTAGTGCATGCACCGCCCCCCCCCCACCTCACTCCATCTCTCTTTCCCCCTCACTTCATCGAATGCCCTCTCGCTTCTCTTCGATTCCTCCTCCTCCTCTTTGAGCTCTGACCCTCCCTCTTCTCTTTTCTTCTCCACCTAAGCGCGCTGCCACGTCATCTCCATCTCACCCCTCTCTCTCTCTCTCTCTCATGCTGTCATTTAGCATCGAGGGCCGATGATTAAGCGTTCCATCACGCCCCCTCCCCACGCAGTCAGCACTTTTATTCATTCTCTCCTTCATTTCATTCCTCTGTTGATTTCTTTCCTTTTATTATTTATATCTGCGTTTATGGACATGATGCCAAAGGGTGAGCGCTGAGAAATACTGTCCTCGCACAGGTGCAGTAATATCAACAAGTGCACACACAAAGAAGTGCATGCACAGACACGGCTAATCTATCTTCTGTTTCAGCTGCACAAAACAAATTGGCGCGGGTCAAGGCCTGCTTTTGCTATAGTCTGTCGATGAGATGAACAAGCGCTCTGTCTCCATCTCCTGCAGCGTCACAGGCCTGTATTAAACGTGACACTCTCGTTAATCCACATTCAGCCAGCGACTGCATCTGCACCCGGCACTAACCCAGGTATACGGACCTGAGGCAGCGGAGCTCATGAATAGCTAATGGGAGAGACACAACAACGCTCCGATTCACAGAAAATGGCCTTTACACCATCAGCTCCACTATTGGCTGCTGGTTGGAAGAGACAGGGCGGAGATTGATCGAACATAAAGGGTGAGAGAGTAAAGCGATATGTGTCCGGGAGAGAGAGTAATTGTGTGTGTGTGTGTGTGTGTGTGTGTGTGTGTGTGTGTGTGTGTGTGTGTGTGTGTGTGTGTGTGTGTGTGTGTGTGTGTGTGTGTGTGTGTGTGTGTGTGTGTGTGTGTGTGTGTGTGTGTGTGTGTGTGTGTGTGTGTGTGTGTGTGTGTGTGTGTGTGTGTGTGTGAGAGTGTGAAAGAGAAGCAATGTGTGCAAGTGTTAGCGAAAGAGAAGAAGAGAAATGGAACATATTATTTGAAGTTATTGGAAAGAAAAAGAAAAAGTAATTTCACACACAGCCCATCTGCCAGTCTGCCTGAAAGGCTTATCTGCACGCATGATTACTAAACGTGATAAACGAACACATACAACAGGACTGTTTTCACACACAAACACGGCATGTGCTCTTGGTTTTTTGGTAACGATAAAGCAATGGTGTTTTCTGCAAAGATGGATTTGAGGGGGAAGAGGGGGGAAGGTGGGGGGATAAAGCTGCTGTGGCCATAACGAAGAGAGGACGGAGATGAGTGAGATATTTTAGTAACAAGTATAATATTCTATTAGCATTCTCAATTCTACTTAGGTTCAACTAAAGTATAAGCATCAAAAAGTACTTTAATTCTCAAAAGTGTCTTTAATGACGCATTATGCAGAATTTCATTTCAGAATCAAATTCATTATGTAAGTGTTTTATAATGGGTTCTGCATGCATGTATACTCGACTTTAATGTAGCAGCTGTTAAAGGTGGAGCTAATTTAAACTCCTTTATATGCCTACGGAAGATCGATTACAATATAACATAATGTATACGTTGATTTGTTTCTCTAAGAGCTAGATATAATGGTTTAAACTTATAACTCAACGGTGAAATTGACAAATTAAAGAAATGAAATGATAATTTACCAAAAGGGTTTTGCTATTTGAATCTGCATCATAAGGGATATGGGTGGAACAAAGGGTGGATGTGTATTCAAGGGAGAGAGCAAAGTAAACAGAAACAAATGCTGCACAACAACTGCTATCGTTACTGGGGGCCTCTTTGCATACAAACTCCAAATATCACTTTGATAAAGTCTAGGTCTAATTAATCAAGTGAATCAGCGGGGGGCTGGCAGCCGGGCCCCCCCCCCCCCCCCCGCCCACTCTACAGTCTCTCTCCGGCTGGGCTCTGCAGCACTTTCCTCAGCGCTCACACTGACTGTCGGCTTCCTGCATATTCAAAACTGCTCGACAACACCTAGAGCTATAACCAACACTGTAAACGTTGAGCGCAATGCTTTGTTCCCCTTCCATATTATGAGGAAACCGAACACACAGTGCAGGCTTCAAATTAAAGTATTTTAAAGAGTAAAATACAACCAGAGGGAAACTTTTTCAACATCACAAAGATAAATGATTTAAAATTGGCCTTGTTCAATTAATTAAACACTTTCTACTTTAGCAAAAGCATATCAGTCAGGAGGAAAATATGGCAGTTATGATAATCCTGAAATTCTAAACACGGTGTCCTTGGGCAAAAACAACCCTGGGAATAAGTGTGTGCAGATTCCCTCACGACTTCACACTGCTGATGAAATAATCAACATCTTCTAAACATAATGCAGACCATTCTTCTGGAAGTGCATTGTATCTAGAGGTCGTCTAACAAACTCTGAACAACTGTACATAAAGAAGTGTTGGCTTGGATTGTGGCGAACATTCGTTTTAAGGGACTTAAATATGTATTCAAATAATTATAAAATACTTCTGATAAAAAGAACCAATCCCTATCTGACCTTGGATTGTGACCTGCCCTCAGTGGCTGATGAAAGCTTCAAAAATGAATTGAAGTGGTCGTGGCTTCTTTCAGAGGTCAAGCATAGTCTGAGAATAGTTCATGCACGCATTATGGTATTCTAGATGAGAAATGTGGATGTGAAGGGACCTTCATGGCCGAGGCTCTGCTCTGCTAAAACCTTTAGCAGCCCCCCTGTCTCCTGGGAGGTGTTGGGCAGGCAGCAGCACATACAGCACGAATGTCCCAATCACTCTTGTGCTGCGGGTGCTAAAGTCATAGCTATGGTGACAGGGACAACATTTTCATTTTGCACAAGGAGATAAATTCACCACCTCTCAAAATTATTTATTTTCCTGAGCAATTTTCACAAAATGTCAACCCTGCATTCACACACCGGGCAGCAAAAAGATGTGACAAAGAGACACCAAGTGTGTTGTTTTCTATTGGCTGGGGGAAGTGTTACTCTGCATTTGTCGAGTAGGATTATCAGGGAGATGTACAGTAACATCAGGTGCCTACAAAGAAACCACACTACTGCATGCTGCTAGCTTGTTTAATAAACTTATATTTGCACCTGGAATTAACATGAAATCCAACTGGATAAGAGAAACGGCAAAGTGTAAACCAATACCCAAAGACACACTACAGAAACATATGTAGAGCCCAGACTGCTGCATCCCTTCCTTCGAGCTGAGCGACATGTTTGTTGACAGGTGTGTCAGCTCCATCTACCTAAGAATCCAGAATTGCGATAACAAGCAGCCACCGATTATTTCCGTTATCTATAAATCTGCTCATTATTTAAAATTGGACATGTTTGTATTTCTTCTGATGTCTTTAAAACAGTCGGAACCAAAATTAAATCAATTCTCTCTCATAGAACTACCTTTTGGGCATTTAAAAAAAAAAGTGTCCTTAACTGTAAAGCAATTATTACAATTGTTGCCACACATTGACTAAATATTAAGCTTCATAGAAAGTGTGTCTGTAATCAGACTTCATCACATTATATCCAGCTACAGATAGTGTGTAAAAGGTGTAAAAGGGTCTTTGACACACAAACAAACAGTTTAGTCCAACTAAAAGGCAAACTGTGTCCTTTCAGAGGCATTTATTTTGAAAGCACAAACTCTAAGCTAACAGGTTGTTTCACACGACTGATCTTTATATGTTTAAATACATATAAGATTAACAGTGAAAATAGATTCACATTTATAAAAAATTCTACTTAAAATATTTGTTTGAATGTAAATACATGCTGTAGAGACAAAACTCCCAATGAACAGTCGCTAGAGGCTAAGGTAGGCTCATCACTTTGACACGTTTCAATGAAAAGAGTCCGTACTGAAGTTATAGCTTAGCAATGTTTAATAACTCAAATAAACAAACAATAAGTTAAAGAGGACCGAACGGTCAACAGAAATGTCCGAGCCAGCTCACCCTCTGTGTCATGCTAAGTCCTGGCAAACACCCGGTGGACTAAATACAAACAAACAAGACCCATGTGACAAACACCGGAAGTGATAATTAAATACAAATGTCTGCGATCTAAAATAACAACAATAATGGAGATAATAGCATTTTGGCTCCTACACATGGTAAAGGAAGTGTAGTTCCTTTTTCGATCCTAAGAGGCCCACGTTTAGCCATGATCGTGCCGCTGTGTAGTACTCTGTGCCTCCCCGCCGCGGAAGAAGGCGAACTGTCCTCTGACCTCCACACAGAGCAGCAATATCCCCCGGCCGGCCCCTCGGGACTGAGCAGCACCGACAGGTAATAAGCAGCAATCTTACTGTGAATGTCGAAGAGCAGGCAAGACAGAGATAGATGGTACAGTAGAAAAACATCTCACACACACACACACACACACACGCACACAAACAAAAGCACATGCTGGCGTGCGCACACACAGAGCAGTAGGAGCTGTACGGTGAGGATGTATAGCTGAGCAGCCTAATTGGAACATTCATTATTGTTACACTGAATTACAGCATTGTCCCTGATGCTATTGATCCCTGAAATGCGCTTGAGGGTGTGTATGCACCTGTGTGTGAGTGTGTGTCGGTGGGTGCACATCTTTATGGCCAAACCTCAATCACTAAACAGCTACTTCTCAGCTCTTTCAATCTGACTCTTGACTTTGACCTTTTAGACTGCTTTCAATCAGGTCCTCACTGTCCTGACTGCCTGACAGAAGCGGGCACTTATCAGAGTCTTTCTGTCTCACACAAGCAACACGCAACACACACAGGCGCAGTGACAGGTCCTGTCTACAGCTGACAGGGCTTTATATCAGCAAAGACATCAAGCCGCCCACAAGCCCCCCCTCCTCCTCACTGACCCTACGACCACGCCATGATGAGAGATGGGACAATCTGCTCTGTGACAGTTCCACTCATACAATGACACACACACACACACACACACACACACACACACACACACACACACACACACACACACACACACACACACACACACACACACACACACACACACACACACACACACACACACACACACACACACACACACACACACACACACACACACAACCACACACCAAAGCCATACTCATTGTCAGAACATAAAATGATAGAGGGTGAGGCTGTCTTTAATGTATGCTTAGATATCATAAGAAAACATGCCTACACTTGAGCGTGTTTGTGTTTGTGTGTGGCAGCCTCTTAACTGACGGCTTTGTAAAACTCTTGTTCACCATAACTGTGATGCTCTAGCCCGAGGGCTTAGCCGCATAAAGCAATTTCCCTCTCGTTACACCAGGCGTATATTAACCTCCAAAAACCGTCAAACACACAAACACTGAGTCAGACACACGCACACACACACACACACACACACACACACACACACACACACACACACACACACACACACACACACACACACACACACACACACACACACACACACACACACACACACACACACACACACACACACACACACACACACACACACACACACACACACACACACACACACACACACACACACACACACACACACACACACACACACACACAGCTCTTTTACCATTTATCTGGTGTGTCAACTATAGCAGGGAGTATTCTCTAGAGCAGGTTATTTATAATGCTGTGACTCCCTTATCAGCTTGATAGTCTACTGAGTAAGATCTGTCTCTGCGTGCAGGCTGTTTTGAAGGCTGTTGTTCCTTAACAGTTAGCACATGCAGAGTCACACTCCAGAGGCAGTTAGTGATTAATCCAACTGTCCTTCTCCCAACTACACTCATGTTTACACACTATTTGACTGAATATCCATGAAATATTTAGAATCATAACCTAAACAAGCCATTATACTAGAAACATATGAAAATAATTATGCAATTGCAATTATTTCGACTGATATTGCAATTTGACTTAAAGGTCCCATGTCATGCTTTTCCGGTTATTACCCGTCCCCTTGTGTGTTATGAAGGTTTTTCTGCATGTAAACGGTCTGCAGAGTCAAAACCCTCAAAGTGCACCCTGTAGCAAGTAAAACTCTAACACAGAAAATACCTCCTCAAAACGCCTCGTTGAAGATACGTCACTGTCCATTGATTCTTCCGGGTAACTCATGATGTCATGCGTTACCCAGAAACAAATGGACCAATCCATGGAGCCGTTAGGTTACGTCCACGGAGCCGGTACGTTAAGCCCCCGCTGATTGGTCCAAATTGACCAATCCACGGACTTCCTCACACACACACTGGCTGCAGGCTGATAACAGACAGTTGGGATCGCGGCGAAATTCTCTCTGCAGACCCATTCTCACAGCGTTTATCAACCTTTTTCTTACTCAATATCAAGCCACACTTATTGTTTTTACTTCGGCTGTGACTTTGTGTGTGCTCAGGGTGAGTTTGGCTGTGTTTCGCTGTGTATCGCTAAACAAAGAAACCACACCTCCACAGAGCTCAGCGCGATTCACAACGTCTCGACCAATCAGAGCACACTGTGCTCTCAGGGAGGGTGGGGGTTGGAGCTACTGGAGCTCCAACGAGCCGTTAAAGGCAGAGAGTGAAATTCAGTGAATACACGTAGTTTACAGAGATGCTGGATGAGAAACCAAAGTGATTTTGGAAAATTGCAAAATATAAATCTATTCTAGTAGACCTCAACAATGGAATTATGATCAGTGGAAATGGTCATGAAATGGGACCAAGATATTGGAAGGAATCAAAATGTTTGCCTCATGGTAAAAGTTTTCATTCGAAAATGCAGTACATTTTTTACGAGGATCGAGCAAACAGATGTTTTTCTTTCGAATGTAGAAGGATCCCTGCAGCACCTAAAGCTTTATTCAGAATGTTTTTGTAAACATACCTCATGCTATTTGGATATACTGCACTGTTAGACCATATTCTGATTCAATACCATTTCAAATAATTAACCTCCCTAGCGAGT
>NC_136912.1:16313934-16321434 GCF_949606895.1 Notothenia rossii | reverse complement strand
AGCACTGCGCTAAAACAGCTGATCACAACGTTCACCCCCCGTTGACATTGGCGGTACAGAGGGCTTCATGGGAACTTTGAGTACCTCACTGAGAAAGTTGTGTGCACCCCTGATTATAGTGTATTTCAGCATGAAAAAGTAAATTAGTGTGAAAGCTATTTCCGCAAACAATAGAAAGGTGAAATCCTGCACCGGAATATGTGAAAATCACAGCAGGGGGACACAGTACACCTGTCAGTGATGAAGCCAAAAGAGAATTATTTATAAGTGCTTAAAATCGCAAATGTACCACTCACTACAGAGTGAACTACTGGGTGTCTATTTTTGGAGGGAGTGAGTGATGAAGTCTAGTTAGTGAATGTGGGAGAGATTTCAGAACCATCGTGTTCCACAGCGTTGACCTATGAAACATTATGTTCCCTCATGGATCCTTCAGAAACACGAAAACTAGTTAAACACCCATGACAAGATGTATATGGGTGTGAATAAGACTTTATAAGGCTTTAATAAGGCTTTCTATAATTAACAAGTTGAATTTAACAGGAAGAAACCATGGAAACCTTGTCAATAGGTGATGTTAAAAACCGTGCATTACTCATTACATTTTCACTATACCGTCTCTCTTATTGTTTAATGTCAATTTCAGTATAAAAAAAAGTATTTTCAGTTACATACTTTATTTTTTTAAAGTAGAATCTTCTGTGGTTGAAAGTTAGGGTTGCAACAAGGCTGCAACCAATATTACAACAACAATTGTTGATGGGAAAATGTGTTTTCAAATGTTTGATTGACTATAAAACTGACCAACACTGACAGCCCATGGTAAATATGCGGACTGATATATAAAGAATATAGCAGGATGGTGGGAAAAACTAACTTTGTAATGAGTGAGTGAATGAATGGAGAATGTTGCTATAACGATAACACCTAGAAGACCCCCCACACACACACACACACACACACAACAACACAGACTATAACACCCCTTGCTGTTAAATACCAACCAACTACGTGCAATATGTACTAGATGTGCAATATATATATGCCGTTAGTAACTGTGTAATATATACCTGGCTGCTAAATCCTAAGAACTGTTACAGGATGTGTATTTTGAAAATTATGTAACTTTTTTTATTTTTTATTATATTTTGTTTTATATCATAACTTAGTACTTTAATGCATGTCACATAATGTAACATGAAGCTGTCTGTGGCTCTTTTTCTGCTGTAACTATGTAAATGTCCCCTCTGTGGGACTGATAAAGGTATTCTGATTCTGAACATCAGCTAACAAACGGCAAATAGAAACTGCTTTATATGTTGTAAAGACTGTTAAATCACAATTAGATTGAGACGAGAGTGCAAATGACTGAACGTGACAGCAGGTGGTTGGATTACTCTCTTAGTTACCAATTAGACAGGAACAAAGCCTCCCCTACTTACAGTACATTTAGCTAAACCGTAATGAATGACAAACCACATTAATTAGACATGAACTGTCTCAAAACAAGACACGAGAGTTAAAGAGTCCACATTAACCCAATGAATCACTCGCTAACATCAATATGGCACCTAAAACCCAATCATTATGTCATTTCAGGGCATCTAGATCGCAAGAGAGGGAAACACGAGAAACAGAGAGCAACAAACGTGAGAGTCGAACAAGGACAAAGGCATGCATTAGCAGGCAGTGAATTAACAGAGAGCAAAAGCCTTTCCATTTCTCTGATTGTGCTACCCATTATGAGCATTCCTCTAATAAAAAAACACACCATTTATTGCAGCATTAGCATTTAGTACTAAATGGACTGATAGACTGCAACAAAAAGAATGGAAAACAAGAGAGGGAGGGTCAAGCAAACAGCACTCCAGCAATAAAGAGCCTGGGTGATATGGCGAGAAATGGAGGGGGGGAGAGGGAGGGGGGAGAGAGAGAGTGTGTACTAGAGGTGGAGGGCAGACAAAAACACGCTGCTTTTAAAAGGTTAAAAAAATAAACCTTTCATTCAGAAGTCATCTCTCGTGCACACACAACTGTGTCCAAGCGGAGACGCAAACGCACGCACCCCCTCGATTCAATCAAAGCAGCTGCCATTACGTTGGCAACACGCAATGAATCATGGGATTGATGATGCGCCCTTGCAAGGGGACAAGTAATTTCTACTGCCCGAGAGATGAAGGAAGGAAGGAGTGGGTGTAGAGAGCGAGAGGAGGCAGACGAGAGGACGAGGACAGTTAACAGAATGAGTGGTATCATCTGAGAGCCTGCCCTCGGCCTCCGCCCTCACCCGCCCGCTAACAAGAGCACACAACCCACAATTGGTGGGAAAGACCGATAACAGGAAGGAGTGGTGGATGAGGCTTATCACAGACGAGAGCTCCATACATCATTCACACTCTTTCTCAGACAGGATGAGTGTGTGTGTGTGTGTGTGTGTGTGTGTGTGTGTGTGTGTGTGTGTGTGTGTGTGTGTGTGTGTGTGTGTGTGTGTGTGTGTGTGTGTGTGTGTGTGTGTGTGTGTGTGTGTGTGTGTGTGTGTGTGTGTGTGTGTGTGTGTGTGTGTGTGTGTGTGTGTGTGTGTGTGTGTGTGTGGTGAAAATGCACAGCTGTGAACAAAAAGACAAACTTTCCCTGTCTCCTATTTGCCGCCGTGTCTCTCTTTTACAGCGAGAGGAATGAAAATGCAACACCACACCATGGAATCCTCTTGTATATTCAGACCAATATCTCCCTATTTCACACAAGCACAAGAAGCATGCACAAAGCTGCGCACACACACCCTCTTTCCTTCAATCCCAGAGAGCAGACCCGTACCGTCCTCTGCGGATTAGTGTGAGAGATGGAAAGAGAAGAAAGGTGAGAACGACGAGACGGGAAGAGTGGAGGAGACGGAGAGAAACAAGAGGGGAGGAAGGAGCTGAAACAAGGGAGGTGGGAAGAGAGGGGGGGAAATGAGAGATGAATACAACCAAAGACAAATCTAAAATCAGATTGAAACCAGCCTGCATAGATAGAGAAAGAAAGCACACACATCAAAAGTTCACCTGCCTTTGAATGGGGTGTGTGTGTCTTAGGAGGACATTTTTTAATTATTATTACAGATTAATCCATCAAATAATGTATCCCATTAACTGATTTGATCAAAATCATGATAAATGACTATCACAAGGGCCCAGAGCCTAACTTGATGTCTTCAATTTGTCCAATCAGGCACACACAGGTATTCATTAACCTTATGTGAATGGTGATGGTTCAGCAACGTTCAAAATGTCCACTGTATGGACAGGTCTCTCTTCAAATGGTTTGAGAAAAACATTTCAGCACTATTTGTGTTTCTCTTCAACATGACGAAAAAGTTTGACACATTATTCAAGAGAGGTACTATATCATGCAAACACCTCTCCATCCACACACCCACAGTAATGTTGGGTAACAGAGGATGAGAGCCGTCTCTTCCTGCTCTCTGTCCAGTAATGCACCCTTCATACAGCCCACACACTGTCCTCTGCCAAAGTAGTACGCAATGCACTTCAAAATGCACATCAGCATATCCAGTCACACGCGTGCACACACACACACACACACACACACACACACACACACACACACACACACACACACACACACACACACACACACACACACACACACACACACACACACACACACACACACACACACACACACACACACACACACACACACACACACACACACACACACACACACACACACACACACACACACACACACACACACACACACACACACACACACACACACACACACACACACACACACACACACACAGGTGTCAATAGCGGAAGCCAGAGCTCTCGGTGCAGTTTGAATAAAGATGACGTCAGCATAAATACCGCTCTCGGTGATGGCTGCTATAATTTCCTGCAAACATTTGGCCCACTCACCAGCAAGCAGCAGAAGTCAATACTAATTGCCATTAACATAATGACTGCAAATGAACATTTCGGTCTTCTGGCCCTTATGATGCCAGTAAAGCAAAATGCTTCAGAAGCCATCCCACAATCTCTTATAAAATCTCCATGAAAATGTATGTAATTAGTGAGATAACATCACGGCAAACACTTTCATAATCATTCAATTACTCTTTTTGTCCCGTTGTGTGTGTATGTAGATGAGGCTCTGTGACCTTATGCCAGTAAAGTGATCATTCTGTTGCCACTCAGGGCTAAAGTGCTCCAGCGCACATTCTGTCATGCAATGTCATAGTCAGCCATGACACTATCATCAGGAAGAATTGGGTGCATCGGCACATTTTCAGTGGTAGAAATGAAACTTTCTCTGCTGTTCATTTCCAGCCATTTTGTGCTATTTGGGCTTTAGTTTTCAGAAGCACAAACACAGACCTTATAAAATCACATTAAATATTGGTACTATGCAAGACTTGGCAATAATAAATACATTTAAATGCTTAGTGTCCTTACCTATGAATGAAATGTTTAAGTATTTAAATACATTTTATCCCGAATAGAATAAACAAAACCATTAATATTATACGGTTTGCAGAACAAAAACAAAATCAAGCTCTCAGATTAACTCAATTCTGGTGTGAATAAAAGAAAGAAGAGGTGCTTTATCTCAGAGCTATAGTGTGTTCTCTGGTCATAGGCTGTTCACTAAACAAGACTGAATGTAACTCTCAAGGAGTTCATTCCATACCTTTTGCTAAGGCTAT
Organism: Notothenia rossii; assembly: GCF_949606895.1. Lineage (NCBI taxonomy): Eukaryota > Metazoa > Chordata > Actinopteri > Perciformes > Nototheniidae > Notothenia > Notothenia rossii. The sequence goes on along the minus strand of NC_136912.1, from coordinate 16,316,720 downwards.
GCCAGGTTCAGTCTTAGTATTATGTTCTGATTCGTAGTGAACCTGCACCTTATTTGTGCTGCAGACTATATTGTATTCAACTCTCTTGGATGGACTGTATGAAGATCATTCACTTACCTCAAACACATCTTTTTCTGTAAATGGAACTATTTACTGTGCTTTGAAATGGTTGTACTGTTACATCTTCAAGTCGTGACTGAACTTCTTTCTGTCTGTCGTCCATATACAGTAGGTAAGAAGTAAAACTCGGTCTTCCACAGAACTTTCCAGGTTTATGCAGTGCAACTAATCTAATCCATAAGGTGACAGGAATATGAATACTACCATCATGGAATCATAACGGCTGCAGTAGCTCGCACGGATCCATTCTCTGGATTTCTCCTCGCATAAAACCACTGAGCTGTGTCAGGACCACCCGCTCCTATCCATCCTAACATCCTCAGCAGGGAAAAAAAGGAAAGTGATTGTCAGAAGTGTTTCAGGAGCATCTGCTTCCTTTGAACAGCTCTCTTCTCAGCTTAAATGTATAGCAAAGAGTGAAAGCCAATGAGCTGATTGGCCATTACCACCACTAGATGCATTACACCTTTGCACGTCAATTATTTCTTATGCAAGAATTAATATAACAGTAACGTGTTTCTGTGGTTCCTATTCACTCACAGGATTGCTTTTTATTTGCCTAAGTAAGACTGTGGGTGCCCTGTGGATGTGCATTACAAAATACACACTTATATAAATAGAGAGACAGAATAGACAGAATCCCAATGAAAGCCGTGTAGCTGGCAGTTTGCCAAGCTTTTTTTTTTTTTTTATGAGCCAAAATAATAAAATGAGAAACAAACAGGCACTCCACAGAAGTGTATAACCTCTTATAACACTTGCACTGTGAGGGCTTCATTTTCTTGGCATTTCCATTACACAATGTTCTCCCAGGACAACAAAGATAACCATGACACAATGAGAGGAAATCCTCTGAAATGCTCTCCATAGGAATCAGTGTCTTTGTCAAAATGAACTGGAAGGAGCGCATGTTTGTGTTTCTAGTCCAACTTTCTACTTTGCACAATTATGGCTACAATCATAAACCACAATTATAAATCATAGTTATGACTGTTGTAAAACGAGGGGACGTGGGTAGTTCAGTAAGATTAGATGCAGAAAGAAATATTTGATGACAGAGCGACAGAGACACACTTATTATGAGCTACTCATGAAGACTCAGCGGCACAAACACACCATCATAACTGCTCTAATTTACAACTGGTGCTCAATATTAAGCTGGATGCTTCCTAATGAATGATATGTCAGGATTTTATGGGGACTAACTTAAAGTACGAACACTCACAGGAACAAGTACACAAGTTGTTGAAATGTAGTGTGACTCCTTAGTTGAGCACTGAACCGCACTATGGAAAAATCAACTCACCTAAGGGAGCAGATGTGTCCAAACACAGCAGCCAGCAGCACAAGTCATCGGAGCAGGGCAGGAGGGGGGGAGGGGGGGGGGAAGAGACAGAATTAGCCTTATTACAGTCAGACATGCTCTGGACAATTTGCATGTTTTCCTCCGGAGGGGCTTTGAAGAAAAGTACAAGAGAGGAAGAAGGAAATATATGACACAAGAAACTGAAACACAGTCATTACTGTATGACCACATACTCTGAGGAGTGGGCTACAGTGCAGGGCTGTACATGTGAATGCAACACTGTGAGTGGGCCTGCCCTCAATCCAACCACACACACACTAATGAAAGGAGGAGTAAAATGGCAGAAGGGGATTTTTATCAGAAGAAAACAAGTGTGGGTTAAATTCAGAGCTCACCAGCAATACAGTGAAAGGTAAAGGAAACAAGGAAAGAAGAGGGAAGAGGTGATACAAGATACAGTGGATGAGAGGAGAAGCAAAAAGGGAGAAACAACATGAGAGGAAATAAGAGATGATGAGAGGCAAGGACAGCAGAGGAGATAAAACATTAGGGAGAAGAAGAAAGGAAATAAGGAGAGGATGGAACAAGAGCATAGGAGAGGACAGAACATGTGTATGAAAGAGGAAAGTAAACGAGTTGAGAGGAAATCAGAGAGGAGAGGAAACAAAAGGATAGGAAGAGGGAGAGGATAGGAGAGAAAGGAAAACAAAAGGAAGGCATGAAACAAGAGGGGAGAAAAGTAGGAGAGGAGATGAAACTCCAAAAGAGGAAAGGAGGACTAAGAATTCACACTCCACTTGAGGGATCTCTCGAGGTGATGTGACAGGAGTGTGTCTGTGCGTTTTGGAGTTTTGAGTCCTTCAGTTAGACCGAAGGGGAGAGATCAAAGTCCGGTTTGCTCACTTATCAGAGCTGCCTATCAAACGCCATCCTCCAGCTACAAACACACTCTTCCACCTCCCTCCATCACTCTCCCTCTCTTTCACAAGACAGAAATGAGACACACACTGAAATGCAGGAGGGAGGTATACTAGAAGCGAGAAGGGAAAATGGTGTGTGTGTGTGTGTGTGTGTGTGTGTGTGTGTGTGTGTGTGTGTGTGTGTGTGTGTGTGTGTGTGTGTGTGTGTGTGTGTGTGTGTGTGTGTGTGTGTGTGTGTGTGTGTGTGTGTGTGTGTGTGTGTGTGTGTGTGTGTGTGTGTGTGTGTGTGTGTGTGTGTGTGTGTGTGTGTGCTGAGTATGTATGGCTTGTGAGCCGCAGCATCTGGGGTTGCCATTTGAGACTACGTCTACTGGGTGCAGAGCCCGGGCTTGGCAATCTGCCAACACATGCCTCACACACTAACTGGGCTGGAAAATAAC